>NC_069502.1:882751294-883051294 GCF_027579735.1 Bombina bombina
AGGAACCACCCACTGTGTGTGACTGGTATAGACACACTATGCTGGGAACACCTACTGTGTGTAACTGCTATATACACACTATAATGGGAACACCCACACCATGGTTGATATGTACACAATTTGCTGAGTGGTTGCGGGTATCATTTGTTAACTGTTCCCATTAAGTGACTGGTTTACAAAGCTTTTTGAGAACGTTTACAGTTCGGGGCTGGTGTCATAGCTACCCTAGGTGAAGGCGCATTGCGTGTAAGAGATTTATTCTATACAGTATCCCTGTAAGAGTCTGGTTTGCACACATTGTGCAGGGAACAGTTTCTGTATGGTGCTTATAAAAGGTCAGCATCATTCCACTGAGAAAGTGATAGACACACAATATGCTGTGTGAATACCCACTTGGTGTGACTGGTATCATAACTAGGGTTACCACCTTTCCAGAATTATTGCACACTTATTTATACAATAACAACATTATTTTTTGAGGGGGCACAGCATTCCAATTGGGCGGGCATTGCCCGTCAGTGCTCCCCCTTGGAGCCGACCCTGATGCTCACTAATGACAAATGTAGCTATTCTCAATCAACATTGTTGTAACCATCCTAAAACAACACTTTTGTTTCCTTTACTTAGTCTGTATTTGCCAAATAATGCTATATTGTTATTAAGTGATGTGACACATAATTCATTTTAATCCTCAGTTTCTTTTGTAACTTTTTTTATTATTTAAAAATATTATTATCAGTTAGCTCATGTTTATAATAGCAACCATTACATTCCTCATTTTTCTCCAAGAAATATTATTACATTATTCACAATAATTAATAAGATCATATCTAGAATTTAATCCCTTTGGCATCCTGGTCTGTAATTTAATAATACAATAAATGTCTCTCTTCCCTAATATTCTTTCTTTATCACCACCTCTGTGATCTACCTTAATTTGTTCTATTACATTCCATGAGAAGGAATCTACCCTCCTATCATGTTCAATGATAAAATGTTTAGCCAGAGGGGCCCAAGTATCTTTCTTTGTGTTTCTATTCTCTGGTGTGATACTGGAGAGATGCTCTCTAATTCTTGTTCTCACTTCCCTTGTTGTTTTCCCAACGTACAGCAGGTGGCAGTGTGTACAAGCTATTAAATAAATCACATGCCTAGACCTGCAATTCATACAGGAAACAGGACTTATTTTTGAACATCTCTCCAGTCACAACAGATTGAAAAGTATCACCCACTCTCAAATGTTTACATGCTTTACAATCATTAAATGTACATGTATATGTCCCTTTAAATGTTAACCAAGAACTAGTAGATTTTTCACTCCTTGGTACAGTAGGAGAAACGTTGTTCCCAATAGTAATTCCTTTCCTATATGAACATCTACAGCCTTTAGTTATATATTTTTTAGATTATCAACTGCCATTACCATTAGTAGATGTTTTTGAATAATCCCACATATCTGATAATATTGTATAATATGTATTTTGTTACAAATGTTATTATTTCTGGTTCTCTCTTCTCCTTAGATCTAATTACATCCTTAAAGGGACATGAAACCCACATTTTTTTCTTTCATGATTTAGATAGAGAATACAATTTTAAACAACTTTCTAATTTACTTCTATTATCTAATTTGTTTAATTTTCTTGGTATCAGTTGTTAAAGGAGCAGCAATGCACTAATGGTTTCTAACTGAACACATGGGTGAGCCAATCACAATATATATATATATATATATATATATATATATATGCAGCCACCAATCAACAGCTAGAACCTAGGTTCTCTGCTGCTCATGAGCTTGCCTAGATAAACTTTTAAGCAAAGGATAACAAGAGTAGGAAGCAAATTAAATAATAGAAGTAAATTGGAAAGTTGTTTGAAATTGTATTCTCTATCTGAATCATGAAAGAAAACTTTTGGGTTTCATGTCCCTTTAATTTTTCTCTACCCAATTTTTGAGTACTTAGCTCTTTTTATTACATTATTTGAGAATCCCCTTTCCTTTAAATGTTTCTCCCATATAATGGCCTCATTTTTAAAATCCTGTTGTGAGGAGCAGTTTCTTTTTAAACTAATGAACTGTGCTATTGCTCTTGCAAGCTGTGATGGGTATCCCGACTGGGTAGCTCCGCCAAACGGGTCCTGCTTCCTCCCTGCCGACTGCAGCTATGTAGCTGGCAATTGACCACAGCCTGTAGCCACCCCTGATGCCCGACAGCACCTGTATTCAGGGCCCCACCCTGTGGCAGACTCTGGCTACCCAGACTAGGTAGCTTTGCCAGAGGGTCCTTCCTCTGCCTGGAACAGGCTGCTATGTAGCCCAGGAAAGTGATTTTAGCAGGAGCCCACCCAAATAACTAGACATACTAGCATTCAGGTGAAACAGGAACTCGTTTTATTGTAAAACATACACTCCTTTTATACACAAAGCCCATCTTAATAGGACACTGGACAATCCCACAATTTTCCCACCATTCCCCCCCCCCCCCAGACAGATCGACGCCTCCATAGCAGCCATAGTCCCGCAGAAATCTTAGGACCCATGTGTGATGGTTTTCGGGGTGATCCCTGGGAAACGGCAGCACTTCCAGGGTATCATTTGAACGCTCTCGGTCCCCAGATGCCACAGTCCAAAAAGTTGCATGATTCGTTACTGGGGACGGAGATACAGCCCATTGAAGTTATAGAGGTAGGGGTGTCCAAAAACCGCAGTTCCCAAAGGAGCTCCCCCCCCCGGTAATCCCACCACCTCTTGTCCTCCCTAGAGGCTACCAATCCCCAAAAGAGCGGAGCTCTGGGGCAAAGGGCCGCTTGTGCGACCAGGGGTAAAGTTAGCGGGTGTCCTGCTGTTCTATGGCCGACCTTGAGTTCCAGGAGCCTGGCCAGCCTTAGAGGGGTTAGGCGGGTGTCAGTTGTTAGGTGGACGACTGGGAGTTCTAGGAGCCTGGCCAGCCTAGGAGGGTTTTTCCTGGTCATAGATCAGCTCTTCCATGACCAAGTGTACATAGCAAAACAACACATAGCATGCATCTGGGAGATCCCATAAGCCATGAAATGGCCAAATCTGATGTAACATGGAGTGAGCCATATAGTAGGGGATGGGGGGTAGCCTTAGCTGTCTGGTATCTGTGACATCTCCCCCTCTTCAGTTCGGCAGACCCGGCTAGACCCTTAACGGGTCGACCTGGGGCTGTCCAACGGTGGTCCTCCACTTCTCGGTTGCTGGAGAAGGTTATCCCATCTCTCCTGGGCTTGGGTCATCCTGGGGGGTTCCTGCTGGTATTTATCCCCTGCACCCTAGGCGCAGGGACAGTCACACAATGCAACGTCCCAAACAAGTTTGCCAAGGCCGGCTCTCAAACAGTTGTTCTCCCACAAGTTCCAGTGTCCTCAAGTTCCATGGCCATACAGCCTCCCTCTGTGACACTCTGTTGAGTACCGGCTGACCCACCCACAAACAAAGCCAGTACCAGTTTCCCGGCTGTATAGCCACCCCAAACTGTATGTTGAGGTTGCTCCTTGGGGGGGCAAGCAAGACTCGGGTGCCAAACTGGTGGCACCAAATGCAGGGGCGGGTATCCAACAAAGCCATTGCCGGTTTCCCGATTGTAGGTGGAAGTTGCTCCATGGTGGGGCAGGCAAAACTCGGGTGCCCAAACTTGTGGCACCAACTGCATGAGCGGGTACCCCCCTGTGAGAAATACTCCGGGACGAGAAAAGGGTAGAGACCCTGCCAAGCTACTGAGGGGAGAGACCATCTGTCTCTTCTCCCGAGAAGGAGATCTACAGCTGTAGAGGGGGGTCTGCTACCTCCGCTCCATGGGAAACTGCTCGGCTGCTGGGGAGGGAGACCGACTGTCTCCTCCCCGGAAAGGGGTTCTGCCGCTGGGGAGAGTTATTGACATCCGTCTCTCCCTGCAAGGGGTCCTGTGTAAGGGGAGGGAGGACGACTACCTCCACTCCCAGGGGGTGGCTCTGCTGCTGGGGAGAGAGACCGACTGTCTTCTCTCCCGGTTCCTGGCTCTGCCGCTGGGGAGAAAGATCGACTGTCTCCTCTACCTGTACCTAGCTCTACCACTGGGGAGAGAAACCGACTGTCTCCTCTCCCAGGAAGGGGTTCTGCCGCTGACGCAAATTCGTCATTTCCGGCGTCTTAGTTGACGCCGAGTCCTTCATAAGGCTGCCCCATCTATGACGAGAGTGTGTCGTTTTCGGACTTTTTTAGCGCCAAAAAATATTTTTCTGTTTGTTGTGCGTCATACTTGGCGCCAAATATTTTAATTATTTAACACCCCATTCCTATTTGCCTCTTGCCTTTTTCTATGTCAGAGGGCTATGCTGTTTGCATTTTTTCCCATTCCTGGAACTGCCATATAAGGAAATTGATAATTTTACTTTTTATGTTGTTTTTTTTCTCTTACATTTGCAAGATGTCTCATTCTGATCCTGTCTCAGAATTCCATGTTGGATCCCTGATGCCTGATAACAGTTCTACCAAAGCTAAGTGCATTTGTTGTAAACTTGTGGAGATTATACCTCCAGCTGTGGTTTGTAATAGTTGTCATGATAAATTTTTACATGCAGAAAATGTATGCATCAGTAGTAGTTCATTACCTGTTGCTTTTCCCTCAGCATATAATGCACAAGATATACCTGTAAATTTAAAATAATTTATTTCTGATTATATTCAGAAGGCTTTGTCTGCCATTCCGCCTTCTATTAAACGTAAAAGGTCTTTTAAAACTTCTCATAGAGTTGATGAAATTTCAAATGACCGGCAACATACTGATTTATCTTTCTCTGATGAGGATCTATCTGATTCAGAAGATCCTGCCTCAGATATTGACACTGGCAAATCCTCTTATTTATTTAAAATGGAGTATATTCGTTCTTTATTAAAAGAAGTGTTGATTACATTGGATATGGAGGAAACTAGTCCTCTTGATATTAAAACTAGTAAACATTTAAATTCTGTTTATAAACCTCCTCTGGTTATTCCAGAGGTTTTTCCAGTTCCTGATGCTCTTTCTGATATGATTTCTAAAGAATGGAATAGACCTGGTACTTCTTTTATTCCTTATTCAAGGTTTAAAAAATTATATCCTTTGCCAGCAGTTAGATTGGAGTTTTGGGAAAAGATCTATCTCTACTCTTGCTAAACGTTCTACTATTCCTATGGAAGATAGTACTTCTTTTAAAGATCCTTTAGATAGGAAACTTGAATCTTATCTAAGGAAGGCTTATTTATATTCAGGGCATCTTCTTAGGCCTGCAATTTCTTTGGCTGATGTTGCAGCTGCTTCAACTTTTTGTTTGGAGACTTTAGCGCAACAAGTATCGGATCACGATTTGTCTAGCATTGTTAAGTTGATTCAACATGCTAATAATTTCATTTGTGATGCCATTTTTTATATCATCAAAATTGATGTTAGATATATGTCTCTCGCTATTTTAGCTAGAAGAGCTTTGTGGCTCAAATCTTGGAATGCTGATATGACTTCTAAGTCCAGATTGCTATCTCTTTCTTTCCAATGTAATAAATTATTTGGTTCTCAGTTGGATTCAATCATTTCAACTGTCACTGGGGGAAGGGAGTTTTTTGCCTCAGGATAAAAAAACCTAATGGTAAATCTAAAGCTTCTAACCGTTTTTGTTCCTTTTCAACATAATAAGGAACATAAATCTAATCCTTCCCCAAAGGAATCTGTTTCCAATTGGAAGCCTTCCTCAAATTGGAATAAATCCAAGCCATTTAAGAGATCAAAGCCAGCCCCCAAGTCCACATGAAGGTGCGGCCCTCATTCCAGCTCAGCTGGTAGGGGGCAGATTAAAATTTTTCAAAGATGTTTGGATCAATTTGGTCCAAAATCATTGGATTCAGAGTATTGTCTCTCAGGGGTACAGAATAGGATTCACAGTAAGACCGCATGTGAGAAGATTTTTTCTCTCACGCTTTCCAGTGAACCCAGTAAAGGCACAGGCTTTTCTGAAGTGTGTTTCAGACCTGGAGTTATCAGGGGTAATCATGCTAGTTCAGTTTCAGGAACAAGGTCTGGGGTTTTATTCAAATCTATTCATTCTCCCAAAGAAAGAAAATTCATTCAGACCAGTTTTGGATCTAAAGATTTTGAATCGATATGTAAGAGTACCAACTTTCAAGATGGTGACTATAAGGACTATTTTGCCTTTTGTTCAGCAAGGGCATTATATGTCCATGATAGACTTACAGGATGCATATCTTCGTATACCGATTCATCCGGATCACTTTCAGTTCCTGAGATTCTCTTTTCTAGACAAGCATTACCAATTTGTTGCTCTTCCTTTTGGCCTTGCGACAGCTCCAAGAATCTTTTCAAAGGTTCTCGGTGCCCTTCTCTCTGTAATCAGAGAGCGGGGTATTGCAGTGTTTCCTTATTTGGACGATATCTTGATGCTCGCTCAGTCTTTACGTTCTGCAGAATTCACACAAATCAACTAGTGTTGTTTCTTCAAAGACATGGTTGGAGGATCAATTTACCAAAAAGTTATTTGATTCCTCAGACAAGGGTAACCTTTTTAGGTTTCCAGGTAGATTCAGTGTCCATGACTTTGTTTTTAACAGACAAGAGATGTTTAAAATTGGGTGCAACCTGTCGGAACCTTCAGTCTCAGTCATTCCCTTCAGTAGCTATGTGCATGGAAGTTTTAGGTCTCATGACTGCAGCATCAGACGTGATCCCCTTTGCTCGTTTTCATATGAGACCTCTCCAGCTTTGTATGCTGAACCAATGGTGCAGGGATTATACAAGGATATCACAACTAATATCCTAAATCCCAATGTTCGACTTTCTCTGACTTGGTGGTTAGATCACCATCGTATTGTTCTAGGGGCCTCTTTCGTTCGTCCAACCTGAACTGTGATCACAACAGATGCAAGTCTTTCAGGTTGGGGAGCTGTTTGGGGATCTCTGACAACAAAAGGGGTTTGAAAATCTCAAGGCGAGATTACCAATCAATATTTTGGAACTCCGTGCAATTCTCAGGGCTCTTCAGTTCTGGCCTCTGTTGAAGAGAGAACCGTTCATTTGTTTTCAGACAGAGAAAAATCACAACTGTGGCATATGTCAATCATCAGGGTGGGACTCACACTCCTCAAGCTATGAAAATAGTATCTTGGATACTTGTTTGGGCAGAATCCAGCTCCTGTCTAATTTCTGCGGTTCATATCCCAGGTATAGACAATTGGGAAGCGGATTATCTCAGTCGTCAGACTTTACATCTGGGAGAATGGTCTCTCCACCCAAATGTGTTTTCTCAAATTGTTCAGATGTGGGGGCTTCCAGAAATAGATATGATGGCATCTCATCTAAACAAGAACCTTCCCACAATAGTCTCTGAGGAATAAGTTCAAACGGTGTAAACTATTGCCAGGTGGGACAAATAAAACAAAGTGAACAATATTGCGATGAATAATAAACACAGCAATTACTCTTATCATATGCTATGCAGTCCACAAATGACACCCCCTGGACCAGGAGCACCTTTAACAGAATTACAAGACGGAGTTCCTCTCTCCTCTTGTGCGCCAGTTTGTAAGGACTTGACCGCTTAGTTTAATAAACACTTCCCAGCATATAAACAAAAAATCACAGCAGTGAAAGTGGATAACCAGCTGCCTCCTTGCGACACTGCACGTACCTTGAAACTTGTCAGAACTCCAGTTGCTTCTTTGTATTCAACTGTCTGGAGTGTAATCTGGTATAGCGTGCACACTCGGGCCGCTTCCTGTCAGAGGCAAACCTCAGTCCCTCGTCCTTCCGGTACTTTGCGCCAAACTTTGCAGTCCCCAGCCAAAAGGATTCGTGCTCACTCCTGCCAAATGGAATCGTGGAAACAAGAAACAGATGAGGAGCACAGACCGAATGTTGGAAAACAATTTATTGGAATGGACATCCAAGTTGATAAACAAATACACGTATAGTGAGAGGGTAACAACCCTCGGGTAATAAACAGAGACTAAAGAAGTGCCAGAGAGCTAGCAGACACTATGGCTGATGCGTTTCGGCGTAAGCCTTACTCATAGCCACATTAAATTAACACAAACACTGTTGGTGATTAAAAACCCTAACTCGCATCGTGATTGGTTGCCGGGCATACACACCCTTCTGATAAGGCAGCCAATCCGTTATGCAGGCAGTTCACGCCCCAATGTCTCCGTATACGCTTCTCTGCTAACCACTGATAGAGAGAACAAAATACATAGATTAATTTCTAAAGGTGCTAAATCACTATATAAGAATATTAGTAAACAAGCTCTATTACGGTTAGCATCTCCTCAGTAATTGAACCGTGGTGCTGTTTTTAAAAACTTAAATCAAACAGCTCTAGAAAAAATGAAAAGCTTTTAAATAGAAGCAATGCGCCATTTCCGAAAAAAGAGATACTTAAAGGAGAACACAAAACAGTGACGGAAATGGGGAACTAAAATTATAATAAAAAGGGAAAAGTAGATATACACTAAGCGAGTCCTGTACTGGGCAGATATAAAAGTATATTTGAAGACATTCAATTGACTGGCCCCAGAATAAACGCATAAGTATATAAATGCATAGATAAATCAGGAGCTGGAGCACAAAATGGACCATAGAGTGAAAAAAGGGGAAAAAGTATCAACAAACAGATATAGTGCATCAACCACCACACCATAATTTCTTTCATGTAATTAGCAAGAGTCCATGAGCTAGTGACATATGGGATATACATTCCTACCAGGAGGGGCAAAGTTTCCCAAACCTCAAAATGCCTACAAATACACCCCTCACCACACCCTCAAATCAGTTTTACAAACTTTGCCTCCTATGGAGGTGGTGAATTAAGTTTGTGCTAGATTCTACGTTGATATGCACTCCGCAGCAGGTTGGAGCCCGGTTTTCCTCTCAGCGGGCAGTGAATGTCAGAGGGATGTGAGGAGAGTAATGCCTATTTTGAATGCAGTGATCTCCTTCTACGGGGTCTATTTCATAGGTTCTCTGTTATCGGTCGTAGAGATTCATCTCTTACCTCCCTTTTCAGATCGACGATATACTTTTATATATATACCATTACCTCTGCTGATTTTCGTTTCAGTATTGGTTTGGCTTTCTACAAACATGTAGATGAGTGTCCTGGGGTAAGTAAGTCTTATTTTCTGTGACACTCTAAGCTATGGTTGGGCACTTTTTTAATAAAGTTCTAAATATATGTATTCAAACATTTATTTGCCTTGACTCAGAATGTTCAACATTCCTTATTTTCAGACAGTCAGTTTCATATTTGGGATAATGCGCTTGAATCAATTATTTTTCTTACCTTAAAAATTTGACTTTTTTCCCTGTGGGCTGTTAGGCTCGCGGGGGCTGAAAATGCTTCATTTTATTGCGTCATTCTTGGCGCTGACTTTTTTGGCGCAAAAAATCTTTTCTGTTTCCGGCGTCATACGTGTCGCCGGAAGTTGCGTCATTTTTTACATTCTTTTGCGCCAAAAATGTCGGCGTTCCGGACGTGGCGTAATTTTTGCCGCCAAAAGCATTTAGGCGCCAAATAATGTGGGCGTCTTATTTGGCGCTAAAAAAATATGGGCGTCGCTTTTGTCTCCACATTATTTAAGTCTCATTTTTCTTTGCTTCTGGTTGCTAGAAGCTTGTTCCTTGGCATTTTTTCCCATTCCTGAAACTGTCATTTAAGGAATTTGATCAATTTTGCTTTATATGTTGTTTTTTCTCTTACATATTGCAAGATGTCTCACGTTGCATCTGGGTCAGAAGATACTTCAGGAAGATCGCTGTCTGGTGCTGGAACTACCAAAGCTAAGTGTATCTGCTGTAAACTTTTGGTAGCTGTTCCTCCAGCTGTTGTTTGTATTAATTGTCATGACAAACTTGTTAATGCAGATAATATTTCCTTTAGTAATGTACCATTACCTGTTGCAGTTCCATCAACATCTAATGTTCAGAATGTTCCTGATAACATAAGAGATTTTGTTTCTGAATCCATCAAGAAGGCTATGTCTGTTATTCCTCCTTCTAGTAAACATAAAAAATCTTTTAAAACTTCTCTTTATACAGATGAATTTTTAAATGAACATCATCATTCTGATTCTAATGACTCTTCTGGTTCAGAGGATTCTGTCTCAGAGGTTGATGCTGATAAATCTTCATATTTATTTAAAATGGAATTTATTCGTTCTTTACTTAAAGAAGTACTAATTGCTTTAGAAATTGAGGATTCTGGTCCTCTTGATACTAAATCTAAACGTTTAGATAAGGTCTTTAAATCTCCTGTGGTTATTCCAGAAGTTTTTCCTGTTCCTGGTGCTATTTCTGAAGTAATTTCCAGAGAATGGAATAATTTGGGTAATTCATTTACTCCTTCTAAACTTTTTAAGCAATTATATCCTGTGCCGTCTGACAGATTAGAATTTTGGGACAAAATCCCTAAAGTTGATGGGGCTATTTCTACCCTTGCTAAACGTACTACTATTCCTACGTCAGATGGTACTTCCTTTAAGGATCCTTTAGATAGGAAAATTGAATCCTTTCTAAGAAAAGCTTATCTGTGTTCAGGTAATCTTCTTAGACCTGCTATATCATTGGCTGATGTTGCTGCAGCTTCAACTTTTTGGTTGGAAACTTTAGCGCAACAAGTAACAGATCATGATTCTCATAATATTATTATTCTTCTTCAACATGCTAATAATTTTATCTGTGATGCCATTTTTGATATTATCAGAGTTGATGTCAGGTTTATGTCTCTAGCTATTTTAGCTAGAATAGCTTTATGGCTTAAAACTTGGAATGCTGATATGTCTTCTAAATCGACTCTACTTTCCATTTCTTTCCAGGGTAACAAATTATTTGGTTCTCAGTTGGATTCTATTATTTCAACTGTTACTGGTGGGAAAGGAACTTTTTTACCACAGGATAAAAAATCTAAGGGTAAAAACAGGGCTAATAATCGTTTTCGTTCCTTTCGTTTCAACAAAGAACAAAAGCCTGATCCTTCATCCTCAGGAGCAGTTTCAGTTTGGAAACCATCTCCAGTCTGGAATAAATCCAAGCCTTCTAGAAAAGCAAAGCCAGCTTCTAAGTCCACATGAAGGTGCGGCCCTCATTCCAGCTCAGCTGGTAGGGGGCAGGTTACGTTTTTTCAAAGAAATTTGGATCAAATCTGTTCACAATCTTTGGATTCAGAACATTGATTCAAGAAGGGTACAGAATTGGTTTCAAGATAAGACCTCCTGCAAAGAGATTTTTTCTTTCCCGTGTCCCAGTAAATCCAGTGAAAGCTCAAGCATTTCTGAATTGTGTTTCAGATCTAGAGTTGGCTGGAGTAATTATGCCAGTTCCAGTTCTGGAACAGGGGCTGGGGTTTTATTCGAATCTCTTCATTGTACCAAAGAAGGAGAATTCCTTCAGACCAGTTCTGGATCTAAAAATATTGAATCGTTATGTAAGGATACCAACGTTCAAAATGGTAACTGTAAGGACTATCTTGCCTTTTGTTCAACAAGGGCATTATATGTCCACAATAGATTTACAGGATGCATATCTGCATATTCCGATTCATCCAGATCATTATCAGTTCCTGAGATTCTCTTTTCTGGACAAGCATTACCAGTTTGTGGCTCTGCCGTTTGGCCTAGCTACAGCTCCAAGAATTTTTACAAAGGTTCTCGGTGCCCTTCTGTCTGTAATCATAGAACAGGGTATTGTGGTATTTCCTTATTTGGACGATATCTTGGTACTTGCTCAATCTTTACATTTAGCAGAATCTCATACGAATCGACTTGTGTTGTTTCTTCAAGATCATGGTTGGAGGATCAATTCACTAAAAAGTTCATTGACTCCTCAGACAAGGGTAACCTTTCTGGGTTTCCAGATAGATTCAGTGTCCATGACTCTGTCTTTGACAGACAAGAGACGTCTAAAATTGATTTCAGCTTGTCGGAACCTTCAGTCCCAATCATTCCCTTCGGTAGCCTTATGCATGGAAATTCTAGGTCTTATGACTGCTGCATCGGACGCGATCCCCTTTGCTCATTTTCACATGCGACCTCTTCAGCTCTGTATGCTGAATCAATGGTGCAGGGATTACACAAAGATATCTCAATTAATATCTTTAAAACCGATTGTACGACACTCTCTAACGTGGTGGACAGATCACCATCGTTTAATTCAGGGGGCTTCTTTTGTTCTTCCGACCTGGACTGTAATTTCAACAGATGCAAGTCTTACAGGTTGGGGAGCTGTGTGGGGATCTCTGACGGCACAAGGAGTTTGGGAATCTCAGGAGGTGAGATTACCGATCAATATTTTGGAACTCCGTGCAATTTTCAGAGCTCTTCAGTCTTGGCCTCTTCTGAAGAGAGAATCGTTCATTTGTTTTCAGACAGACAATGTCACAACTGTGGCATACATCAATCATCAAGGAGGGACTCACAGTCCTCTGGCTATGAAAGAAGTATCTCGAATTCTGGTTTGGGCGGAATCCAGCTCCTGTCTAATCTCTGCGGTTCATATCCCAGGTATAGACAATTGGGAAGCGGATTATCTCAGTCGCCAAACGTTGCATCCGGGCGAATGGTCTCTTCACCCGGAGGTATTTCTTCAGATTGTTCAAATGTGGGAGCTTCCAGAAATAGATCTGATGGCGTCTCATCTAAACAAGAAACTTCCCAGGTATCTGTCCAGATCCAGGGATCCTCAGGCGGAAGCAGTGGATGCATTCACTTCCTTGGAAGTATCATCCTGCCTATATCTTTCCGCCTCTAGTTCTTCTTCCAAGAGTAATCTCCAAGATTCTGAAGGAATGCTCGTTTGTTCTGCTGGTAGCTCCGGCATGGCCTCACAGGTTTTGGTATGCGGATCTTGTCCGGATGGCCTCTTGCCATCCGTGGACTCTTCCGCTAAGACCAGACCTTCTGTCGCAAGGTCCTTTTTTCCATCAGGATCTCAAATCCTTAAATTTAAAGGTATGGAGATTGAACGCTTGATTCTTGGTCAAAGAGGTTTCTCTGACTCTGTGATTAATACTATGTTACAGGCTCGTAAATCTGTATCTAGAGAGATATATTATAGAGTCTGGAAGACTTATATTTCTTGGTGTCTTTCTCATCATTTTTCTTGGCATTCTTTTAGAATTCCGAGAATTTTACAGTTTCTTCAGGATGGTTTAGATAAAGGTTTATCCGCAAGTTCTTTGAAAGGACAAATCTCTGCTCTTTCTGTTCTTTTTCACAGAAAGATTGCTAATCTTCCTGATATTCATTGTTTTGTACAAGCTTTGGCTCGTATAAAACCTGTCATTAAGTAAATTTCTCCTCCTTGGAGTTTGAATTTGGTTCTGGGGGCTCTTCAAGCTCCTCCTTTTGAACCCATGCATTCATTGGACATTAAATTACTTTCTTGGAAAGTTTTGTTCCTTTTGGCGATCTCTTCTGCCAGAAGAGTCTCTGAATTATCTGCTCTTTCTTGTGAGTCTCCTTTTCTGATTTTTCATCAGGATAAGGCGGTGTTGCGAACTTCTTTTGATTTTTTACCTAAGGTTGTGAATTCCAACAACATTAGTAGAGAAATTGTGGTTCCCTCATTATGTCCTAATCCTAAGAATTCTAAGGAGAAATCGTTGCATTCTTTGGATGTTGTTAGAGCTTTAAAATATTATGTTGAAGCTACTAAGTCTTTCCGAAAGACTTCTAGTCTATTTGTTATCTTTTCCGGTTCTAGAAAAGGCCAGAAAGCTTCTGCCGTTTCTTTGGCATCTTGGTTGAAATCTTTAATTCATCATGCCTATGTCGAGTCGGGTAAAACTCCGCCTCAAAGGATTACAGCTCATTCTACTAGGTCAGTTTCTACTTCCTGGGCGTTTAAGAATGAAGCTTCGGTTGATCAGATTTTCAAAGCAGCAACTTGGTCCTCTTTGCATACTTTTACTAAATTCTACCATTTTGATGTATTTTCTTCTTCTGAAGCAGTTTTTGGTAGAAAAGTACTTCAGGCAGCGGTTTCAGTTTGAATCTTCTGTTTATGTTTTTCATTAAACTTTATTTTGGGTGTGGATTATTTTCAGCAGGAATTGGCTGTCTTTATTTTATCCCTCCCTCTCTAGTGACTCTTGCGTGGAAAGATCCACATCTTGGGTAGTCATTATCCCATACATCACTAGCTCATGGACTCTTGCTAATTACATGAAAGAAAACATAATTTATGTAAGAACTTACCTGATAAATTCATTTCTTTCATATTAGCAAGAGTCCATGAGGCCCACCCTTTTTTGTGGTGGTTATGATTTTTTTGTATAAAGCACAATTATTCCAATTCCTTATATTTATGCTTCGCACTTTTTTCTTATCACCCCACTTCTTGGCTATTCGTTAAACTGATTTGTGGGTGTGGTGAGGGGTGTATTTGTAGGCATTTTGAGGTTTGGGAAACTTTGCCCCTCCTGGTAGGAATGTATATCCCATACGTCACTAGCTCATGGACTCTTGCTAATATGAAAGAAATGAATTTATCAGGTAAGTTCTTACATAAATTATGTTTTACCGGTGTCACATGAATAGCACCTACAGGTGTAACACCCACGGTACACATGGCAAGTACAGCCGAATAATATTATTATTAAGTACCAGATAAGAGTGTAAAACATGCATAGTGGATCAGTGTGCTTTCAAAATATAAAATAAACTAGAACACTAAGCTAACCAAAAATTGATCAAATCAAACTCAGAGTTCAGGCCTTCTGGAATTCTGGTTTTCAACTTGAAAATCCAGAAGGCTTCCCTCTCCCCTAGCTTGTGTGTTCTGTCGACCTGACCCTTTTTGGGGAATACCTTATCAATTATGGTCCAGGTAAAAGACCTAAGACTCTTGTGATGTATTTCTGTGAAATGTCTAATTAGTGGTGTAGACAGGGTACCTTCCCTGATGTCTGACATATGCTCCTTGATGCGTGTTCTAGCTTCCCTAGTCGTTAGTCCTACGTACTGGAGAGAACACTCAATACAAGTGATGACATATATAATAAAGGTTTGTCTACAGTTTAGACAATATTTAATCCTAAATGTCTCTCCTGTTACGGATGAGCTAAAGGAATCTCCTACACTCACCTTCTCACATGCCACACAGGTGTGATAATGGCATCTGAATGTGCCCATACACCTGAGCCATGAAGAGGTATTGGGATTTTCGGTCCTAATCCTAGTAGGAGCTACAATGTTGCCTATTGTCTTGTTTCTCCTATAGGCAAACCTTACCCCCTGTTCGACCGTATTGATCAAACCATCATCCGCCGCCAGGAGTTTAAAGTGTTTTCCTATGATCTGGCAAATTTCTCCATACTGTCTCGAATATTCAGTAATTAAAGTGACCCTAGAATGGGAGGGGCCTGTTTTATTCATTCCTTTTCCAGTGATTTTGTTCTGACTCAATAGCTTATCCCTAGGAATTCTTGCCACTGCTTTTCTGGCAACATCTATGGTGTGGAAGCTATAGCCTCTCTCCTGGAGTCTTAAAGCCAAGTCATCCGCCTGTCTCTCATACACAGATGAGACCGTGCAGTTCCTTTTTAAACGGATGAATTGGCTCTTAGCCACACCCGCAAATACTCTTCGTGGGTGACAGCTGGACGCATGGAGCAATGAGTAACCCGCAATCGGTTTGCGGTAAACTTCCATTCTAATCCCTTGACCTGAGATACCTTCAAGCAAGATGTTGAGAACATTAACCTTAGATGGTTGCACCTCTGAAGTAAAGCTAATACCCATGCTGTTGTTATCAAGGTTTTCAATAAAATCAATCAGACTTGTACCTGATCCTTCCCAAATAAAGAGCAGGTCATCAATATAGCGACCATACCAGGCAATTTCACCTCTGTGGGGGTTCCCCTCTCCAAAGACGTGGGACAGCTCCCACCAACCCATGAACAGGTTGGTGTAGGGTCAGGTCGACAGAACACACAAGCTAGGGGAGAGGGAGGCCTTCTGGATTTTCAAGTTGAGAACCAGCATTCCAGAAGGCCTGAACTCTGAGTTTGATTTGATCAATTTTTGGTTAGCTTAGTGTTTTAGTGTTCTAGTTTATTTTATATTTTGAAAGCACACTGATCCACTATGCATGTTTTACACTCTTTAATCTGGTACTTAATAATAATATTATTCGGCTGTACTTGCCATGTGTACCTTGGGTGTTACACCTGTGGGTGCTATTCATGTGACACCGGTAAATTATGGTGTGGTGGTTGATGCACTATATCTGTTTGTTGATACTTTTTCCCCTTTTTTCACTCTATGGTCCATTTTGTGCTCCAGCTCCTGATTTATGTATTTATACACGTATGCGTTTATTCTGGGGCCGGTCAATTGAATGTCTTCAAATATACCTTTATATCTGCCCAGTACAGGACTCGCTTAGTGTATATCTACTTTTCTCTTTTTATTATAATTTTAGTTCCCCATTTCCGTCACTGCTTTGTGTTCTCCTTTAAGTATCTCTTTTTTCGGAAATGGCGCTTTGCTTCTATTTAAAAGCTTTTCATTTTTTCCTCTGGATCCTTGTCTATTGACATTTGGTACTGTCTAGAGCTGTTTGATTTAAGTTTTTAAAAACAGCACCACAGTTCCATTACTGAGGAGATGCTAACCGTAATAGAGCTCGTTTGCTAATATTCTTATGTAGTGATTTAGCACCTTTAGAAATTACTCTATGTATTTTGTTCTCCCTATCAGTGGTTAGCAGAGAAGCGTCTACGGAGACATTGGGGGCGTGAACTGCCTGCATAATGGATTGGCTGCCTTATCAGAATGGTGTGTATGCCCGGCAACCAATCACGATTCGAGTTAGGGTTTTTAATCACCAACAGTGTTTGTGTTATTTTAATGTGGCTATGAGTAAGGCTTACGCCGAAACGCGTCAGCCATAGTGTCTGCTAGCTCTCTGGCACTTCTTAAGTCTCTGTTTATCACCCGAGGGTTGTTACCCTCTCACTATACGTGTATTTGTTTATCAACTTGGATGTCCATTCCAATAAATAGTTTTCCAGCATTCGGTCTGTGCTCCTCATCTGTTTCTTGTTTCCAAGAAACTTCCCAGGTACCTGTCCAGGGATCCTCAGGTGGATGCGTTGACACTTCCTTGGTGTTATGATCCTGCTTATATTTTCCCGCCTCTAGTTCTTCTTCTAAGAGTGATCTCCAAAATCATCATGGAGCAATCGTTTGTGCTGCTGGTGGCTCCACCATGGTCTCACAGGTTTTGGTATGCGGATCTTGTTCGGATGTCCAGTTGCCAACCTTGGCCACATCCATTAAGACCAGACTTTTTATCTTAAGGTCCATTATTCCATCAGGATCTCAAATCATTAAATTTTAAGGTATGGAAATTGAACGCTTAATGCTTAGTCATAGAGGGTTCTCTGACTCAGTGATTAATACTATGTTGCAGGCTCGTAAATCTGTTTCTAGAAAGATTTATTATCGAGTTTGGAAGACTTACGTTTCTTTTAGAATTCCTAGAATTTTACAGTTTCTTCAGGATGGTTTGGATAAAGGTTTGTCTGCAAGTTCCTTGAAAGGACAAATCTCTGCTCTTTCTGTTTTATTCCACAGGAAAACTTCCTGATATTCATTGTTTTGTTCAGGCTTTGGTTCGTATCAAGCCTGTCATTAAATCAATCTCTCCTCCTTGGAGTCTTAATTTGGTTTTGAAGGCTTTACAGGCTCCTCCATTTGAGCCTATGCATTCTTTAGACATTAAACTACTTTCTTGGAAAGTGTTGTTCCTTTTGGCCATCGTGGTTAAAGCTTTTAATTCATCAAGCTTATTTGGAGTCGGGTAAAGCCCTGCCTCAGAGAATTACAGCTCATTCTACTAGATCAGTTTCCACTTCTTTGGCTTTTAAGAATGAAGCTTCAGTTGATCAGATTTGCAAAGCAGCAACTTGGTCTTCCTTGCATACATTTACTAAATTCTACCATTTCGATGTATTTGCTTCTTCGGAAGCAGTTTTTGGTAGGAAAGTTCTTCAGGCAGCTATTTCAGTTTGATTCTTTTGCTTATTATTTAAGTTTTTATTTTTATTTTTTGAGAATTAACTTATATTTGGGTTGTGGATTAATTTTTTTCAGCAAAATGGCTGTTTTTATTTTGTCCCTCCCTCTCTAGTGACTCTTGGAGTTCCACATCTTGGGTTCCACATCTTGGGTATTGCTATCCCATATGTCACTAGCTCATGGACTCTTGCTAATTACATGAAAGAAAACATAATTTCTTCTATAAGATACGACGAGTCCACGGATTCATCCTTGACTTGTGGGATATTATCCCCCTGCTAACAGGAAGTGGCAAAGAGCACCATAGCAGAGCTGTCTATATAGCTCCTCCCTTGACACCACACCCAGTCATTCTCTTTGCCTATTCTAAGTAATAGGAAGGGTAAAGTGAAAGAGGTGATAAAATGTTAGTTTTTATTTTCTTCAAGCAAGACTTTTTTATTTTAAATGGTACAATATATATCCCAGGAGTGGAGAACTGGGAAGCGGATTTTCTAAGTCGTCAGACTTTTCATCCGGGGGAGTGGGAACTCCATCCGGAGGTGTTTGCAAAATTGATTCATCAATGGGGCACACCGGAATTGGATCTGATGGCATCTCGTCAGAATGCCAAACTTCCTTGTAACGGGTGCAGATCAAGGGATCCTCAAGCAGTACTGATAGATGCTCTAGCAGTACCGTGGTCGTTCAACCTGGCTTATGTGTTTCCTCCTTTTCCTCTTCTACCTCATCTGATTGCAAGAATCAAATAGGAGAGGGCTTCAGTAATATTGATAGCGCCTGCGTGGCCACGCAGGACTTGGTATGCAGACCTGGTGGAAATGTCATCTCTGCCACCGTGGAAACTGCCACTGAGACAGGACCTTCTCATTCAGGGTCCGTTCCAACATCCAAATCTAGTTTCTCTGCTGCTGACTGCCTGGAGATTGAACGCTTGATTCTATCTAAGCGGGGATTCTCTGAGTCGGTCATTGATACCTTGATTCAGGCTCGGAAGCCTGTCACTAGGAACATTTATCATAAGATATGGCGTAAATATCTTTATTGGTGCGAATCCAAAGGCTACTCATTGAGTAAGATCAGGATTCCTAGGATTTTGTCCTTTCTCCATGAAGGATTGGAGAAGGAGTTATCAGCTAGTTCCTTAAAGGGACAGATTTCTGCCTTGTCAATCTTACTACACAAGCGTCTGTCAGATGTCCCAGACGTTCAGTCGTTTTGTCAGGCTTTGGTTAGAATTAAGCCTGTGTTTAAACCTGTTGCTCCGCCATGGAGTTTGAATTTAGTTCTTAAAGGGACAGTCTAGGCCAAAATAAACTTTCATGATTCAGATAGAGCATGTAATTTTAAACAATTTTCCAATTTACTTTTATCACCAATTTTGCTTTGTTCTCTTGGTATTCTTAGTTGAAAGCTTAACCTAGGAGGTTCATATGCTAATTTCTTAGACCTTGAAGCCCACCTCTTTCAGATTGCCTTTTAACAGTTTTTCATCACTAGAGGGTGTTAGTTCACATATTTCATATAGATAACACCGTGCTCGTGCACGTGAAGTAATCTGGGACCTGGTACTGATTGGCTAGACTGCAATCTGTCAAAAGAACTGAAAAAAGGGGCAGTTTGCAGAGGTTTAGATACAAGATAATCACAGAGGTTAAAAGTATATTATTATAACTGTGTTGGTTATGCAAAACTGGGAAATGGGTAATAAAGGGATTATCTATCTTTTAAAACAATAAAAATTCTGGTGTAGACTGTCCCTTTAATGTTCTTCAAGGGGTTCCGTTTGAACCCATGCATTCCATAGATATTAAACTTCTATCTTGGAAAGTTCTGTTTTTAGTTGCTATCTCTTCTGCTCAAAGAGTTTCTGAGCTATCTGCGTTACAATGCGACTCACCTTATCTTATATTCCATTCTGATAAGGTGGTTTTGCGTACTAAACCTGGATTCTTTCCTAAGGTTGTTTTAAATAAGAATATTAATCAGTAAATTGTTGTTCCTTCTCTGTGTCCTTACCCTTCTTCTAAGAAGGAGCGTCTGTTACATAACTTGGACGTGGTTCGTGCTTTGAAGTTTTACTTGCAAGCGACCAAGGATTTCCGTCAAACATCTTCTCTGTTTGTTGTCTATTCTGGAAAGCGTAGAGGTCAAAAAGCTACGGTTACCTCTCTTTCTTTTTGGCTGAAAAGCATCATCCGTTTGGCATACGAGAGTGCTGGACAGCAGCCTCCTGAAAAGATTACAGCTCATTCTACTAGAGCTGTGGCTTCCACATGGGCTTTTAAAAATTATGCTTCTGTTGAACAGATTTGTAAGTCTGCGACTTGGTCTTCTCTTCATACCTTTTACAAATTTTACAAATTTGATACTTTTGCTTCTTCTGAGGCTATTTTTGGGAGAAAAGTTCTTCAAGCAATGGTGCCTTCTGTTTAGGTATCTGTCTTGTCCATCCCGTTCATCCGTGTCCTGTAGCTTTGGTATTGTATCCCACAAGTAAAGGATGAATCCGTGGACTCGTCGTATCTTATAGAAGAAAAGGAAATTTATGCTTACCTGATAAATTGATTTCTTCTATGATACGACGAGTCCAATTATATTTTTTGGTTTAAAACTTCAGTCACCTCTGCACCTTTTAGTTTCTCCTTTTTCTTCCTATACCTTTGGTCGAATGACTGGGGGTTGGATTCAAGGGAGGAGCTATATAGACAGCTCTGCTGTGGTGCTCTTTGCCACTTCCTGTTAGCAGGAGGATAAATCCCACAAGTAAAGGATGAATCTGTGGACTCGTCGTATCATAGAAGAAATCAATTTATCAGGTAACCATAAATTTGCTTTTATGTAAGAACTTACCTGATAAATTAATTTTTTAAGAGTCCATGAAGCCCACCCTTTTTATGGTGGTTATGATTTTTTTGTATAAAGCACAATTATTTCCAAGTTCCTTTGTTGATGCTTTTTACTCCTTTCTTTTTCACCCCACTTCTTGGCTATTCGTTAAACTGATTTGTGGGTGTGGTGGGGGGTGTATTTATAGGCATTTTGAGGTTTGGGAAACTTTGCCCCTCCTGGTAGGAATGTATATCCCATACGTCACTAGCTCATGGACTCTTGCTAATATGAAATAAATTAATTTATCAGGTAATTCTTACATAAATTATGATTTTTGTTTGTGGAGGAACAGAAAATTAGTTGAAAGAATCTATAAATCCATGTAGTGTCTAACACAAGTAAATAAACTCTGTGCTTTATCTTGATCAGTACAAGCTAAAGTAACTTATGGGTTTTGTTCATGTGTTTCTTTATTAGTGTCCTTAGGTAGATGTTTATCCATCTGACTGGTCATATTTAAAGGGATATGAAACCCAAAAACATTCATTTATGATTCAGACCGAGCATACAATTTTAATTTTTTTTAAATTAAAATGTAGTTCTATTATCAAATTTGCTTTGTTTCCATTATATTCTGTGTTGAAAAGATACCTAGGTAGGCATTTGGAGCATTGCATAGCATAAAAAATATGGCTGCCATCTAGTGCTCTTGCAAAACTGCTGCCATATAGTGCTCCAGAAATTGGCCTGGCTTCAAAGCATACGTAAAATTGTTTATAGAAGTCGATTAGAAAGTTGCGTAAAACTGCATGCTCTATCTGAAACTTGAAAGATAAAAATTTGGATTTCTTATCCATTTAATCTCAGAAAGATCCAAATTCCTAAGTAAAGTTCTAAACTGTTTGGTTGCAAGCAATAGTAGTCCATTACGTATCACTTGATAAGTGCGGCTTCCTTAAATAAAGTCCATAATTATGTCCCACTCTAGAAGTTCTACTACATGTTAAAGATTAGCCACTGCCAAATCTGACAGTGATGTTTGCATTTTATAAGTGTTTCAGCCTTGAAGACTAAGAATACACTGTATTAATGACTGGTATGCACCCTAAATATTTACATACAATGCTTGGACTAACTTGCAGCAGTCTCTTGATGCGTTGGCAAGTTTACACACACACACATTATATGGTATATGTAGATAGATATGTTGTATTTTTTGTTTGATGTAGCCATATAATCACACCATTAAATTATTATAAATATATATTTAAAAAGAATATTTATTTATACTGGAATTATGTTGGAACTGATTTTGTTCTCATTGATAAAAGCACCTTATGTGTTATGCTTACAGTCCATTTATTAAACAAAATCAAAAGGCTATTTACTTTACAGTATATATTTTTTTTTATTATTTTACAGGTGGAACAAAACCGTGTAAAGCTACTAAATGACAAAGCAGTCGCCAAGTCGCAGTTACAAAAGAAGCTAGGGCAGCTCCTCTATCTTACAAATTTGGAAAAGGTATCTTATGTATATATGGTTTATTTCTCCTGTTAAGTGTGGTCAGTCCATGGGTCATCATTACTTCTGGGATATTATCTCCTCCCCTACAGGAAGTGCAAGAGGATTCACCCAGCAGAGCTGCTATATAGCTCCTCCCCTCTACGTCACCTCCAGTCATTCTCTTGCACCCAACGAATAGATAGGATGTGTGAGAGGACTGTGGTGATTTTAATTAGTTTATTACCTTCAATCAAAAGTTATTTTATAATAGCACCGGAGTGTGTTATTCATTCTCTGGTAGAATTTGAAGAAGAATCTACCTGAGTTTTTTCTATGATTTTAGCCGGAGTAGTTAAGATCATATTGCTGTTTCTCGGCCATCTGAGGAGAGGTAAACTTCAGATCAGGGGACAGCGGGCAGATTAATCTGCAAAGAGGTATGTAGCAGTTTATTATTTTCTGACATGGAATTGATGAGAAAATCCTGCCATACCGTTATAATGTAAACTCAGCCTTAAATACAGTAGATGTATCTGGTATCAGGCTGTCATGTATGTATATTTTACACTTCAGTATTCTGGGGAATGGTACTTCACTGGATTTATACTGTATGCATAGACTTAACCTAATTTGCAGGGACTTGCAATAGGTTTTTAAATAACAATTAATTTATTGAGGTTAAACGTTTTTTGCTGGCATGTAAAATCGTTTATTTCTCTGAGGTACTGGGTGAAAAAATGTTTTGGGCACTGTTTTTTCCACTTGGCAATAGTTTTGTTTAAATTTAAGCAGTTTACTGATCTCTCTCACTGTTATGTGTGAGGGGGAGGGGCCATTTTTGGCGCTTTTACTACGCATCAAAAAACTCAGTCAGAGGTTCATTTTCTTCCTGCATGATCCGGTTCATCTCTACAGATCTCAGGGATCTTCAAAGCTTGTTTTGAGGGAGGTAATCACTCACAGCAGAGCTGTGAAGATTGTAGTTGACTGTGATAAAAAACGTTTATTTGTGTATTTTTTCTGCTGTCAGGGTTAGTTATCCTTTGCTAATGGGAACAATCCTTTGCTAAAATTGTATATTTCTTACAAAGATTTGATGCTATAATTTATTTATTTCAACTGTCATAATTTTTTCTGTGCTTCTTATAGGCACAGTTCGTTTTCATATTATTGTAAATTACTTGAAAAGCATTTCCAAGTTGCTAGTTAATTGCTAGTGTGTTAAACATGTCTGATTCAGAGGAAGATACATGTGCTATATGTGCTAATGCCAAAGTGGAGCCCAATAGAAATTTATGTACTAACTGTATTGATGCTACTTTAAATAAAAGTCAATCTGTACAAATTGAACATATTTCACCAAACAACGAGGGGAGAGTTATGCCGACTAACTCGCCTCACGTGTCAGTACCTGCATCTCCCGCTCGGGAGGTGCGTGATATTGTAGCGCCGAGTACATCTGGGCTGCCATTACAAATCACATTACAGGATATGGCTACTGTTATGACTGAAGTTTTGGCTAAATTACCAGAACTGAGAGGTAAGCGTGATCACTCTGGGGTGAGAACAGAGTGCGCTGATAATATTAGGGCCAGGTCAGACACTGCGTCACAGGTGGCAGAACATGAGGACGGAGAACTTCATTCTGTGGGTGACGGTTCTGATCCAAACAGACTGGATTCAGATATTTCTAATTTTAAATTTAAGCTGGAAAACCTCCGTGTATTACTAGGGGAGGTATTAGCGGCTCTGAATGATTGTAACACAGTTGCAATACCAGAGAAAATGTGTAGGTTGGATAGATATTTTGCGGTACCGGCGAGTACTGATGTTTTTCCTATACCTAAGAGACTTACTGAAATTGTTACTAAGGAGTGGGATAGACCCGGTGTGCCGTTCTCACCCCCTCCGATATTTAGAAAAATGTTTCCAATAGACGCCACCACACGGGACTTATGGCAAACGGTCCCTAAGGTGGAGGGAGCAGTTTCTACTTTAGCTAAGCATACCACTATCCCGGTGGAGGATAGCTGTGCTTTTTCAGATCCAATGGATAAAAAATTAGAGGGTTACCTTAAGAAAATGTTTGTTCAACAAGGTTTTATATTGCAACCTCTTGCATGTATTGCGCCTGTCACGGCTGCAGCAGCATTTTGGTTTGAGTCTCTGGAAGAGACACTTGAATCATCTACACTAGATGAGATTACACACAAACTTAAAGCCCTTAAGTTAGCTAACTCATTTATTTCAGATGCCGTAGTACATTTAACTAAACTTACGGCAAAGAATTCCGGATTCGCCATTCAGGCACGCAGAGCACTGTGGCTAAAATCCTGGTCAGCTGATGTTACTTCTAAATCTAAATTGCTTAATATACCTTTCAAAGGGCAGACCTTATTCGGGCCCGGGTTGAAAGAGATTATCGCTGACATTACAGGAGGTAAAGGCCATGCCTTGCCTCAGGACAAAGCCAAAGCTAAGGCTAGACAGTCTAATTTTCGTTCCTTTCGTAATTTCAAAGCAGGAGCAGCATCAACTTCCTCTGCACCAAAACAGGAAGGAGCTGTTGCTCGCTACAGACAAGGCTGGAAACCTAACCAGTCCTGGAACAAGGGCAAGCAGGCCAGGAAACCTGCTGCTGCCCCTAAGACAGCATGAATCGAGGGCCCCCGATCCGGGACCGGATCTAGTGGGGGGCAGACTTTCTCTCTTCGCCCAGGCTTGGGCAAGAGATGTTCAGGATCCCTGGGCGTTAGAGATCATATCTCAGGGATACCTTCTGGACTTCAAATCCTCTCCCCCAAGAGGGAGATTTCATCTGTCAAGGTTGTCAACAAACCAAACAAAGAAGGAAGCGTTTCTTCGCTGCGTACAAGATCTTTTATTAATGGGAGTGATCCATCCAGTTCCGCGGTCGGAACAAGGACAAGGGTTTTACTCAAATCTGTTTGTAGTTCCCAAGAAAGAGGGAACTTTCAGGCCAATCTTGGATTTAAAGATCCTAAACAAATTCCTAAGAGTTCCATCGTTCAAGATGGAAACTATTCGAACAATTTTGACCATGATCCAAGAGGGTCAGTACATGACCACAGTGGATTTAAAGGATGCTTACCTTCACATACCGATTCACAGAAATCATTACCGGTATCTAAGGTTTGCCTTTCTAGACAGGCATTACCAGTTTGTAGCTCTTCCATTCGGATTGGCTACGGCTCCAAGAATCTTCACAAAGGTTCTGGGTACTCTTCTGGCGGTACTAAGACCGCGAGGAATTTCGGTAGCTCCGTACCTAGACGACATTCTGATACAAGCTTCAAGCTTTCAAACTGCCAAGTCTCATACAGAGTTAGTACTGGCATTTCTAAGGTCGCATGGATGGAAGGTGAACGAAAAGAAGAGTTCTCTCTTTCCACTCACAAGAGTTCCCTTCTTGGGGACTCTGATAGATTCTGTAGAAATGAAGATTTACCTGACAGAAGACAGGTTAACAAAGCTTCAAAATGCATGCCGTGTCCTTCATTCCATTCAACACCCGTCAGTAGCTCAATGCATGGAGGTGATCGGATTAATGGTAGCGGCAATGGACATAGTCCCCTTTGCACGCCTACATCTCGGACCGCTGCAATTGTGCATGCTAAGTCAGTGGAATGGGGATTACTCAGATTTGTCCCCCACTCTGAATCTGAATCAAGAGACCAGAAATTCTCTTCTATGGTGGCTTTATCGGCCACATCTGGCCAGGGGGATGCCATTCAGCAGGCCAGACTGGACAATTGTAACAACAGACGCCAGCCTACTAGGTTGGGGCGCTGTCTGGAATTCTCTGAAGGCTCAGGGACTATGGAATCAGGAGGAGAGTCTCCTTCCAATAAACATTCTGGAATTGAGAGCAGTTCTCAATGCCCTTCTGGCTTGGCCCCAGTTAACAACTCAGGGGTTCATCAGGTTTCAGTCGGACAACATCACGACTGTAGCTTACATCAACCATCAGGGAGGGACAAGAAGCTCCCTAGCAATGATGGAAGTATCAAAGATAATTCGCTGGGCAGAGTCTCACTCTTGCCACCTGTCTGCAATCCACATCCCGGGAGTGGAGAACTGGGAGGCGGATTTCTTAAGTCGTCAGACTTTTCATCCGGGGGAGTGGGAACTTCATCCGGAGGTCTTTGCCCAAATACTTCGACGTTGGGGCAAACCAGAGATAGATCTCATGGCGTCTCGTCAGAACGCCAAGCTTCCTCGATACGGGTCCAGATCCAGGGATCCGGGAGCGGTTCTGATAGATGCTCTGACAGCACCTTGGACCTTCAAGATGGCTTATGTGTTTCCACCCTTCCCGATGCTTCCTCGATTGATTGCCAGAATCAGACAGGAGAGAGCATCAGTGATTCTAATAGCACCTGCATGGCCACGCAGGACTTGGTATGCAGATCTACTGGACATGTCATCCTGTCCGCCTTGGTCTCTACCTCTGAAACAGGACCTTCTGATCCAGGGTCCATTCAAACATCAAAATCTAACTTCTCTGAAGCTGACTGCTTGGAAATTGAATGCTTGATTTTATCAAAACGTGGGTTTTCTGAGCCAGTTATTGATACCTTAATACAGGCTAGGAAGCCTGTTACCAGAAGGATTTACCATAAAATATGGCGTAAATACTTATATTGGTGCGAATCCAAGAGTTACTCATGGAGTAAGGTTAGGATTCCAAGGATATTGTCTTTTCTACAAGAAGGTTTAGAAAAGGGTTTATCCGCTAGTTCCTTAAAGGGACAGATTTCAGCTCTGTCCATTTTTTTACACAAACGTCTGTCAGAAGTTCCGGACGTTCAAGCTTTTTGTCAGGCTTTAGCTAGGATCAAGCCTGTGTTTAAAACTGTTGCTCCGCCATGGAGTTTGAACTTAGTTCTTAATGTTTTACAGGGTGTTCCGTTTGAACCCCTTCATTCCATTGATATCAAGTTGTTATCTTGGAAAGTTCTGTTTTTAATGGCTATTTCCTCGGCTCGAAGAGTCTCTGAGTTATCTGCCTTACATTGTGATTCTCCTTATCTGATTTTTCATTCAGACAAGGTAGTTCTGCGTACTAAACCTGGGTTCCTACTTACTACTTAAGGTGGTCACTAACAGGAATATCAATCAAGAGATTGTTGTTCCATCTTTGTGTCCTAATCCTTCCTCGAAGAAGGAACGTCTGCTACACAATCTAGATGTAGTCCGTGCCCTGAAATTTTATCTACAGGCAACTAAGGATTTTCGTCAAACGTCTTCCCTGTTTGTCGTTTATTCTGGCCAGAGGAGAGGTCAAAAAGCTTCGGCTACCTCTCTCTCTTTTTGGCTTCGTAGCATAATACGATTAGCCTATGAGACTGCTGGACAGCAGCCTCCTGAAAGAATTACAGCTCATTCTACTAGAGCTGTGGCTTCCACTTGGGCCTTTAAGAATGAGGCTTCTGTTGAACAGATTTGCAAGGCTGCAACTTGGTCTTCTCTTCATACTTTTTCCAAATTTTACAAATTTGACATTTTTGCTTCTTCGGAGGCTGTTTTTGGGAGAAAGGTTCTTCAGGCAGTGGTTCCCTCCGTATAAAGAGCCTGCCTGTCCCTCCCGTCATCCGTGTACTTTTGCTTTGGTATTGGTATCCCAGAAGTAATGATGACCCGTGGACTGACCACACTTAACAGGAGAAAACAAAATTTATGCTTACCTGATAAATTAATTTCTCCTGTAGTGTGGTCAGTCCACGGCCCGCCCTGTTTTTTATGGCAGGCTAAAAAATTTTTGGATTATACTCCAGTCACCACTACACACTTGGGCTTCTCCTTTCTCGTTGGTCCTTTGGTCGAATGACTGGAGGTGACGTAGAGGGGAGGAGCTATATAGCAGCTCTGCTGGGTGAATCCTCTTGCACTTCCTGTAGGGGAGGAGATAATATCCCAGAAGTAATGATGACCCGTGGACTGACCACACTACAGGAGAAATGAATTTATCAGGTAAGCATAAATTTTGTTTTTGTCTTGTCAAAGTATTAGGAATTATGTGGACACAAAAAATATTAGACATTGTGTAACATTGTTTAATGTGCTATGGACTGAAACCTGTCCACTATAACTAGGCTGACCATATTGCCGCTTTAAAAAGGGACACACATGAAAAATATATGTCAGGGTTCTTATACAAAACATTTCTGAAAACAGCCCTGACACATGTATTTTCCATATGTGTCCCTTTTTAAAGCGGCAATATGGTCATCCTTACTATAGCCAAAATAATTACTGATATGTGTGTGAATACATATGGTACAGATTACTTTGCTATGGAGTAAGTAATTCTATTGGTGGCATTGTCACAGAGATAGTAAAAACCAGACTTTTTTTACTCATGTATTTTTCTATAAAACATGTCTAGAAGAGAAAAAAATAGTATTTATAGCAGAAAGCTGCAGCCTGAAGGCCTTTGACTTTTTAATTTTTATCTTCCAGTAGGCAAGTCATTTCTTGCTAAACTGATGCTGGTTCTCTTGACATAAATATATTTATTTATAGTAAGTATACGTCTTGTTTTATGCTGCAACCTGCTGCGTATGAAGATAGGTACATTTTACTTGAAGAAATGTCAAAACTAAAAGCAATAAGTTTAAATTAGTGTTTCTCAACCGTGGTCCTCAAGTACCCCCAACAGGCCAGGTTTCATTATAGCTGAACCAGTCCACAGGTTAAATAATCAGCTGAATCAGTAACCATGGTTAATAGCCTGCTCTCACCCATCAGCTGATCATTTTACCTTGTGCAGTGGTTTAGCTATAATGAAAACCTTGCCTGTTGGGGGTACTTGAGGACCGTGGTTGAGAAACAATGGATTCAATTATGCCAAATAATACACACACATACACACTGAACTCTCAAACCAGACTGGGTACACATCCCATGACCCTGCAAAACTCACAGCCCAGGGTGCTTGTCAGTACTCACAGACAGCTGCACAGCTTTAAGAGACTCACAGCTAGATTACAAGTTTTGCGTTATGAGTGTAAAAGCATTGTTATGGCCCATAACGATGCTTTTTCCCTACCGCTGCTATTACAAGTCTTGTAGGTATAGCTGTACCGCACACTTTTTTGTCCGTCACGCAACGTCAGTACCGCACTTTTAAAAAAAAAAATGTCCTTTTTCAATGGGACTTCCATAGCGCCGGTATTACGAGTTTTGCTGTGAGGCTAAAAAGTGAGCAGTATATCCTATACTGACAAGATTTGTACCGCCATCTAAAGTCAGTAGTTATGAGTTTTACGTTGCAAAGCTGTAGCATAAAACTCATAACTAAAGTGTTAAAAAGTACACTAACACCCATAAACTACCTATTAACCCCTAAACCGAGGCCCTCCCGCATCACAAACACTAAAACAAAATTATTAACCCATAAAATGCCACCCTCCCGCATTGCAAACACTATTTAAATATAATTAACCCCTAATCTGCCGTCCGCCCACTCTGCCGCTATAATAAACCTATTAACCCCTAGCACTAACGTAACCCTAACACCCCCTAACTTAAATATAATTAAAAGAAATCTAAATAAAACTTACTATTAATAACTAATTCCTATTTAAAACTAAATACAAAACCTATAAAATAAACCCTAAGCTAGCTACAATATAACTAATAGTTATATTGTAGCTATCTTAGGTTTTATTTTTATTTCACAGCTAAGTTTGTATTTATTTTAACTAGGTAGACTAGTTAGTAAATAGTTATTAACTATTTACTAGCTACCTAGTTAAAATAAATACAAATTTACCTGTAAAATAAAACCTAACATTACAATAAAATAAAATAAATTAAATTAACAAAATCCAATTATCTAAAGTACAAAAAATATTAAACACTAAATTACACAAAATAAAAAAAGAAATTATCAAAAATAAAAAGGAATTACTCCTAATCTAAAAGCTCTATCAAAATAAAAAAGGATTGAGCTTGCATTCTATTGGTTGATTGCAACAGCCAATAGGATTTTTCCGCATTAATTACTATTGGCTGATAGAATTCTATCAGCCAATCGGAATGTACGGGACACCATCTTGGATGATGTCATTTAAAGGGAAACTTCATTCTTCAACAGCCATCGGAAGAAGAGGATGCTCCGCGCCGGATGTCTTGAAGATGGACCCGCGCCGGATGGATGAAGATAGAAGATGCCGTCTGGATGAATAACTATTTACTAACTAGTCTACCTAGTTAACCCTTTAAGGACACAGCTTTCAGTTTGCTCAATTGTTTTATGACGGAAAAATTCCGTCATATGTCCTTAAGAGGTTAAAATAAATACAAACTTACCTGTGAAATAAAAATAAAACCTAAGATAGATACAATGTAACTATTAGTTATATTGTAGCTAGCTTAGGGTTTATTTTACAGGTAAGTATTTATTTTTAACTAGGAATTATTTAGTTAATAATAGTAAGTTGTATTTAGAATTATTTTAATTATGTTAAAGTTGAGAGGTGTTAAGGTCAGGGTTACATTAGGGGTTAATATATTTATTTAGTGTTAGTGATGTGGGAGGCCAGAGGTTTAGGGGTTACTAACTTTAGTATAGTGGCGGCGGCGACGTTGAGGGCGGCAGATTAGGGGTTAATACGTGTAATGTAGGTGTCGGCGATGTCAGGGGCGGAAGATTAGGGGTGTTTAGACATGATGTTTATGTTAGGGTGTTAGGTTTAAACATACATTTTTATTCCCCATAGACATCAATGGGGCTGCGTTACTGAGCTTTACGCTCTGCAATCGCAGGTGTTAGGCTTTTTTTTTAGCTGGCTCTCCCCATTGATGTCTATGGGGAAATCATCAAAACACAGCTTGTGTTTGGGTGAGATATGGAGCTCAACGCAACCATATCGCCCTCACAAGCCGGGTTTTTGCAAACCAGTAATAGCAGCGCTATGAAAGGTGAGCACTGAAAATAACTTGCAAGTAATTAGCGAGCCAGCCATAACGCAAAACCCGTAATCTGGCTGACAGGCAGTTAATCCCAGCCAAGCCTGGGAGGAAAGTCCATAGGGAAGATTACAAAACAAAGTTATTAATACATCACATAGGAAGTCTGGCACTCTTTTATGGACACAGCTAGATTAAAACCAAAATGTTAGTTAGGTACAGCTTTTGGCCAAATTTGCCATAGACCTAGGACCACAACAAGGTCTCTTCCTCCCAAGGTCCCTAACTTGCAGTCACACAATGCATCCAACAAACAAACTGAGATACGAACAAGTGTGACATAGGCCGTTTGTAATTTCCTTATACACATAAAAAACTTGGAAATGGACTATACTCTCAAACCAGACTGGGTACAAATTGCATGACTGCAAAACTCATAGCCCTTGGCGCTCAACTGCACTCACAGACAACTGCACAGCTTTAAGGGACTCAGGCAGTTAAACCCAGACAAGTCTAGCACTCTCTTGCAAGCACACAGCTAAATTAAAAACAAAATGGAAGATTCTAAGCTACAAACTTATTCTGAAATTCAATCTTTTTTAATTAATATAAAAAATAAAATGATCAAAAATGACAAATTTTCCTTGCCTGCAAGTGACAATTTTATCTGCCTGTGTCTTTGGTGTGTTGGTTTTTTTTTTGTGTTCTAAAAGGCAAATTTATTTTTTAAAACAACAAATATTACCTTTCTGATTAAAGTACTGTACTAGCTTTCTGAGGGTACTATGTATACAAAAGTATTAAAAATTATTAAAACTACTTTTATCTTACATGTATAAGCTGTATTATTATTGTTGACTAAATTAAATACGATTTTGTTGGCTGCACTTGGTTCCATCTCCTCTCCAAACTGTCCTATTTTAAAGTTACAAATATTCCAAAATATACTATTGTATAATTTCATGTTCTGTGTTAATAATTTAACCATTCATGAAACGTATAACTAATATTTCCTTCAGTCTCAGGATAAAACTTCGGATGGAGTAAATCCAGAACCTTGCCCAATATGTGCTCGGGATCTTGGAAAGCAGGTAAAATCTATTGAACTTATGCAGCTATTCTTTAACTATTTGCTCTAGTTTAGAAATTGATGCACTGATTTATTTTGAAATCTGATGAATAAAATGTGTTATGTTTTTTTTGTTTTTTTTAATCCACTCATTTTTCTTTTGGTTGTCTGTTATATATTGCAATTAAGGCGCATAACTACCTTTATGAAACTGCTTCACTAACTTCTGAGATAGAGAAACATAAGCTTTGACACAGAGCCCGTTTTAATGCCTATTTTAAGTATGGATGTGCTTTCACAATATACTTCTTAGGTTTTAAAATCTTTTTGGCAATCATATTTTAAAAAATAAATAAAATACATTTGAAAAAGCCCTTTATAAATGTAAATCGACAAATTACATCTTTGAATAGAAACATATTTGCAATATACATGTATTGGCAAAAATGCTTCTAATAAGTTATCGCTGTTCTAGTGTTAACATTTTTCTGTGCATGTGAAGCATAGCTAGATATTCTCAGTGCACCAGCATTTTAAATACTGCAGCTGCTCAGAGCGCCAGTGGGGCTTCTATTATGTCACCAATTAACAAATTGAGCCATTACCAGATTAGGCTCTCTGATAAAGTGCTGTATTTAAAATGCTGGTGCTTGGTGCATACTTAAATACACTTTTAAAACAGTCATCATTTTTATTAGAAGCATTTTTGCTAATATATGTATATTACAAAAATGCTTATATTCAAAACTAAAATGCATCTACATGGATTCCAATTTTGGCTGGAATGTCCCTTTAAAAGGTTTACATATTTTCAACAAAATAATTCATACAGTACAATGTGTTAGAAATTGTTTATAGCAAGCCTTGCGTTACATAGTAACATAGAAAATCAACCTTTACAAATCCTGATTCCTCTTTTTATAATATAGAAAACGTACAATAGCAACTGACAGTAATAGCCTTAAAATTCCTACCCATTTAACACCAGCAATCATAACTATGGGTTCTGTAAGCCCTTTGTAAAGTTATCTGTTGCCTCCTCAGGCAAAGCGTTACAGTTTGATTGCCCTTTTTCATGTATTGTGCATGTGGCATTGATTATTATTATTTCATTTATTATTTTAAATTAAAAGAAAAAAAATCTGGCGAAATAAAGAATTTAACACAAAACACAGATTCTTCCTCTAACTGTGAGTGTACCAAGTTAGAATATGTAATTTTCTATCATTCTAAGAACACATTGGTTTATCCTATGCTTAAGACAGCAGATACATGCTACAGGGATTCTTCCATGAATATGTGTCCTGTTATACCAAAGTTCATTGGTTTCCTAGTCTTGAGAAGTATGGTTTTCTGGATGAGTAGCGCAGGTATTCAAAACCAGGCTGATTAGATAACCAATAGTTTTTGATTTTGCTCCGCTAAAACAAAGAAACATTAAAAATCATTAAAACATATTAATGAGAATAATGTGAATAACTAATTATCTGTAGTATGCTGGATTTAAATGCACAAAAAAGTGTTTCATTTCAAATGTTTAAATACAAATTACAATAGTAAACTTAAAGGTTAAAAAGTGCATTCATTCAGGAGCTTTACCATTATATTTATTTGTCTTGATTTGATTCTGAAGATTAGCATTTTGCTACACATATCTTTTTTTAAGGTGCTAAAACACCTGTATTCCAAATGTGGTAACAGGGTACCATATGGGTAATAGGGTAACCACCTCTTTTTCTGAAGAGATCATGTAATGCTTCTCAACTCCAGACCTGCTTGGTTATATGTTTGGGAAATTGTCGCAGCTAGCTTATCCCTTTGTGATATTGGAATTGATGTGTTGTTGGTTAGACTTTTTTCCTTAATAAAGGTTGGTATGATAAAGACATTTGAAGAAAAAGTGAAAGTGTCTCCCAGGCTAAAGATTTATTTCACAAGGAAATATTGTTCATCATTGGCAACAAAAGTTAAAGCACCAACAACTGATTAGATTCAGCTACATAGAGTTTGTCATAAACCTTAATAAAAATGTTACATTTTGTGCTTTATATCAGCCCTATTTTGTACAGACAATATCCTATATAATAAAAGGCCAAGTGTGTTTGTCCGAAGCTGTCATGCGCAGTAGAGACTGCGCGCAAGGACAAACACACCGGGCCTTCGTACCTCCGCCTGGCATCTGGCGTCGCATGTGGTGGAGTGGGCGTGGCCGGCCGGGTGCGGCGTAGGAGTGGTCGGGCGTGACCCGGGCGGGGCCATATGCGGCCAGATGCCGACTGAAGTCAGTGAGACTGAGAGCTCTAAAAAGGGGGGATAGAGAGAGCAGCAGAAGAGGGGGGATAAAGAGAGGGAGAGAGACAGCAAAAGAGAGGGGGAGAGAGCACAAAAGAGAGGGGGGAGAGAGCACTAAAGAGAGGGGGGAGAGAGCACAAAAGAGAGGGGAGAGAGCACAAAAGAGAGGGGGAAGAGAGCACAAAAGAGAGGGGGGAGAGCACAAAAGTTAGGAGGAGAGAGCACAAAAGAGAGGGGGAGAGAGCACAAAAGAGAGGGGGGAGAGAGCACAAAAGAGAGGGGGGAGAGAGCACAAAAGAGAGGGGGAGAGAGCACAAAAGAGAGGGGGGAGAGAGCACAAAAGAGAGGGGGAGAGTGTACAAAAGAGAGGGGAGAGAGCACAAAAGAGAGGGGGGAGAGAGCACAAAAGAGAGGGGGAGAGAGCACAAGAGAGAGGGGGGAGAGAGCACAAAAGAGAGGGGGAGAGAGCAAAAAAGATAGGGGGGAGAGAGCAAAAAAGATAGGGGGGAGAGAGCACAAAAGAGAGGGGGAGAGAGCACAAAAGAGAGGGGGAGAGAGCACAAAAGAGAGGGGAGAGAGCACAAAAGAGAGGGGGAGAGAGCACAAAAGAGAGGGGGAGAGAGCACAAAAGAGAGTAGGGAGAGAGCACAAAAGAGAGGGGGAGAGAGCGCAAAAGAGAGGGAGGAGAGAGCACAAAAGAGAGGGGGGAGAGAGCACAAAAGAGAGGGGGGAGAGAGCACAAGAGAGGGGGGAGAGAGCACAAGAGAGGGGGGAGAGAGCACAAGAGAGGGGGGAGAGTGCGCAAAAGAGAGGGAGAGAGACAACAAACGAGAGGAGAGAGAGCAAATGAGAGGAGAGAGAGAGGGAGCAAATGAGAGGAGAGAGAGAGAGCAAATGAGAGGAGAGAGAGAGAGCAAACGAGAGGGGGGAAGAGAGAGCGCAAAAGAGGGAGAGAGAGCAAAAGAGAGGGGGAGAGAGAGCAAAAGAGAGGGGGAGAGAGAGAGAGCAAAAGAGAGGGGAGAAAAAGAGAGCAAAAGAGAGGGGGGATAGAGAGAGAGCAAGGGGTGGGACCGCTGTACTGCAAAAAATGGCCTGTGTACACAGGCTTTAGGACTAGTTCTTATATAATAAATTATCAGTTGATAAATCCTCTCTCATTCATATGTTTTCTTTTGCGTTGGATGTAGCTGTGATGAGTCAAGACAAATTGAAATGTAATCTTGCCTTTTTATGCCATTTATTCTTGGCTAATTCCAAAAGCATACCCCTTTGTATGTATTAATCATGTACTGAATTTTGCAATTTCACACAAATACAAGGGAGAATAAATGAAATTAGTTATGGTTGAAAATGTTACATAGAGTGTGTAGTAATCTCTGTTCACTTTGTAAAGAAAACCCTTGTTTAACTACCACTAGGTGGATTAATAAATTAAATTAAATTTGGCAGGTAATACATTTAATTTGGTTACAAATGATTAATTTTATGTTTCTCTTTTTGCCTTCCATTCTAGTGGGCTGTACTGACTTGCGGACATTGCTTTTGTAATGAATGTGTAGCCATCATTATAGAACAGTACAGTGTAGGCACACGCAGAAGTGCTATCAAATGTGCTATCTGTAGGCAGACCACATCACATAAAGAGATCTCCTATGTCTTCACCTCTGAAGCAGCAAACCAGGAAAAGGATATTCCTGTAAAGGTAAGTTACATTTTAGTCCCTAAATCAAGTCTATTTAATGTGTTATCATAAGATCATACAAATTATGAGAGCTCTTGTTTATTATGTACATACTATCATAGTATGAACCTTATATGGCAAAAGGATCCATCAAGTAACCTATAAATATAAAGGCTTCATTTTACTTTTCGCTTTAAATACATATAATTTGATTATTAATCTGAATGATGAGAAAAAAAGGCGGCGCCACAATAGTGCAGATCAATGCGATCAATAGAACACATACGCAGAAAGCATCATCATCATACTCACAAAGTATTAGGCACTTGAGAAGTGCAACAAATGCCTTCTGGAACTTTATATAGCCGTCCAGCTAGCTATTCTCTCGGTCACCTCGCTCCGGCAATTAAGCACCTCCCTGGAAGCTGCTATGATGAGAAGCTGCTATAACGAAAAAACAGCCTAAAAAGTGCTCTCAATTCCTCATTGATCACTTATTTGAAGTAAAAAAGGAAAACAAGATATCAAATCTTGGTAAAAGTCGTGGTGTCAAATCAGCTTACATATACAAGTTGTGGTATATAAAATAAGCTTTAATAAAAACAATGCAACACAACGCGTTTCTCGGTCGTCAATGACCGTTTCTTCAGGTGTATACATTAGCTGTAAACAACACGACTTATAAACACTAAAACTGGCATCTAGTAAAACCCAGTGTACATGCGCAAAGTGTCCCATACATCGTCATGTTGTCGGCAAAACTGAAAGGGATATGATTGGACCAAAATAGATCAATCATGGATGGATTAAATCGATACACCCCAACTAGAACAAATGTGTAAATAAATAGATTTCAATATGAGAATTTGGAAAAAAGCCAAATCATGTACAACAAGGTAGATAGCCAAATTGAAATAAGAACATATGGGTATCCCTCGCATATGACTCTTGGATAACGGGTAAAATTATATATGGATGGAAAAAATCCCACATCTATTTGCATACAATTTAAAGATTCACATTACATAATGAATATCCAGAAGCATAACAAGAGAGTAACAATATATGTAACTACTCATCGTAAATGTCAAAATCTACAAAAAGATACAATGTAAAAATAAAAATGCAACATGAACCCGTAATGAAAATTAAATAATATGCAAATAAAATGGTATAATACAGAAGGCCAAAAATTGATAATAATATCATACAAACAATTAGAATATCTCAAATAAATGCAAATAGAACTATCGGTACATACACAGATATAAGTGCAAATACAAAACATCACAGAGGAGAATCAGTTGAACGATGTGTATGTGTTCCATGAATCGCATTGATCTGCACTATTGTGGTGCCGCCTTCTTTTTTTCATCATTCAGATTTGTTTGTGTCCTGCCTGATTCACCACCTGCATTGGAAGGAGTTAGCTTCCACCACCTCTGTGGAGAGTACACTTTTGCCACATTGGGACTTTTTCACATTTCACTGCATAAGTATTTGTGTGTGTGTGTGTTATTTATGCATATGATTGATTGTTTTTTTTTATATACCACACTTAAGCACAATTTACTTTTTCCTCCTCTGAGGTAGAGGGGATTGTTTTGATTGATTTTTTTCTTTTCTTTTTTGTTTATGCACTGTTTTTTCCAAATATGATATTTTATATTTGGTTTGGCGCATCCAATCATTTTTAGTTATATGATAATTGATTATTACCCTTGGACAGCGATGGCTAAAATTGGCACCCCAGATGTTTTAGAACTACATTTCCTATGATGCTTAACTAGACTGCAGAGTGCCGAAGCGTCATGGTAAATGTAGTTTCAATACATCTGGGGTGCCAAGGTTAGCCATCACTGCCTTGGAAGAACATTTAGAATCTAAAGGCCACTATTGAAGAAAAGCCTTTGTACCTAAATTCTTTATAGCAAGGGCTTTATTTAGATTATAAATTCTCTTTCGGAAACCTTCAGGTGAATACAAAGTTGCCCTGGATAAAGGCAAGCAAGATATTTTATTTGCTTTTAAATAAGTGTCCTGCTTTTGACTGAATTTGTTTTAACCTCTGGAGCTTAAAGGGATAGTAAATCCAAATATTGTCTTTCATGATTCAGATAGAGCATGCAATTTTAAGCAATTTTCTAAATTATTCCTATTATCAAATTTTCTTCGTTCTCTTGGTATCTTTATTTGAAAAAGCAGGAATAAAAGCTTTGGAGCTGCCCCATTTTAAGTTGAGAACCTGGGTTGCCCTTGCCGTTTGGATGGTTTAATGTAGCCACCAATCAACAGGCCCTACCCAGGGTACTAAAACAAAAATAGGCCAGCTCCAAAGCTTTCATTCCTGCTTTTTCAAATAAAGATACCAGGAGAACAAAGAAAAATTGATAATATGAGTAAATTAGAAAGTTGCTTCAAATTGCATGCTCTATCTGAATCATGAAAGAAAATATTTGGGTTTACTATCCCTTTAATAACCTGAAACATTTATTTTGATGGTAGCCTTCATGGAACTTAAAGAGAGTTGACCCTTTGATGTGTGTGTATGTATATATATATATATATATATATATATATATATATATATATATATATATATATATATATATATATATGATCTTCATTAGGCATTAAAATACTTAAACGGATTAGTCACTAAATACTTGTACCTTTACTGTTTGTCTATCTGACATACATGCAAAGAATAAGTATTTATTGCTGAATCTATACAACTATCTGACTTAAAACAAGGCTGAAAATATGTTGTATGCATTTAATACATTCAGAAACAATACAAGTATATACTTTATTATGATTGTATCATGTGACTTTATCCCCTAGGATACAATTCCTAAACCTATCATAACTACTGTTGTATTTTTTAAGTACTTTTAAAGGCCAGTTTGTATATTCATTACATATTTATCCAATCAGATATTTTGCTTAAATAACTGTTAATCACCAAAGAAGATGTTTAAGGAAGGTTAAACAACTACCTACTGACAAACTATCATACAGTGAAGGATATTTTTTTCTGATATAAACACCCTGCCCCAAAAATATTATGTCTAAAAAAAAAGGCCTTAAACCTGGGATGGGGTGGGGGGGGGGGCAGCAGAGTTTTGAGTGCCTAGGGCAGCACAAAACCTAAATACGCCCCTGTGTATATATATATATATATATATATATATATATATACATACAAATACTGTATATATATATATATATACTGATATATATATATATATATATATATATATATATGACACAGTAATATAAAAGTCTAACAGCTTAAAGTGCTTTTTGTTTGTTTAATTCACCATAATGTTCATACTTTCAGTTTCCATGTCTGTGCATTCTCAAGAGCTAATTTAATGAGTGTGAGATTACAGACCGTATTTCTGTAGCAAGTAGGATTTCTAGATGGACTTTTAATAAATGTTTTTGCTTAAGTACCATAGAGTTAGATGAACATTGCAAGCCAGTGATAATTTTCATTAAACACATTCACTTGGTAGCTTGTAGAATCCCTTTACGATAAACTGTAATCACCATGCCCACAATAAATCCCATGTTTTCATTACAGTAATGAAAATACAATTTGCTTCTGAAATAATTTTGTTCTTAAGTGAATCTGCATCCTGTGATTGGATAATTTAATAGTAGAGATAATACTTTTGTTCAATTTCATGCTACAGCAATTTCAGCTGGAGACTGGAAGCAACTTTGACTTTCTACTTTTATTATCTGAGCATTTGCATAGTTTTATGTGTTGGAAAGAAAACCTAAACATGGTTTGTCTTTTGTGTTCATTAACTATTAGTTATTAGAAGATTGTACGAATATTAAAACTCTGATTTCTTCCTTGTTTAGTTAGTTTCCCACTCATGTATGATCTAATTTGTATAATGTAGAAGCAGCACATCTGAGAGCTTTAAAAATAACAGATTTTATGATTAATCTTAAAAACAGTGCACTGCAAAAGTTTCTCCACTTTATTGTGTTTCCAATTATCCATTTTAAATGCTGGAGGGTATTAAATTGTTTACTAATAACAGTTTTACCTTTATTTTGTCATTTGGAATAGCTGCACTTTCTGTTAAATCCTCCATTTATACTAAAAATGTCAATACTGCTGAAATGGCTACAAAAAAAGCTATGTAAACAAAAAGCATCATAGAAAAGCACTTTTTAAAAAAAATATATATATTCTTACATATAAAAAAAAAGGTTTTGTTTATGTGTGTGATGGGTGTTTTATTGACCCTTTTTTTTAGCATTTACTGTCTTTTTAAACAATTCAGTTATGTTTAAGCAGATACATTGTGGCCATGAAAGATTGTGTTTTGACATGCCTGTCTAAAAGTCCCCCAAAATAGCTCACTTTTAAATTCTGGTGTATAGTATTTCTCCAACATAGGTGTGTCCGGTCCACGGCGTCATCCTTACTTGTGGGATATTCTCTTCCCCAACAGGAAATGGCAAAGAGCCCAGCAAAGCTGGTCACATGATCCCTCCTAGGCTCCGCCTACCCCTAGTCATTCTCTTTGCCGTTGTACAGGCAACATCTCCACGGAGATGGCTTAGAGTTTTTTAGTGGATGATTGTGACAAGTTGGTCATCCCAGAGAAACTATGTAAAATGGACAAGTTCCTAGAGGTGCCGGGGCTCCCAGAAGCTTTTCCTATACCCAAGCGGGTGGCGGACATTGTTAATAAAGAATGGGAAAGGCCCGGTGTTCCTTTCGTCCCTCCCCCCATATTTAAAAAATTGTTTCCTATGGTCGACCCCAGAAAGGACTTATGGCAGACAGTCCCCAAGGTCGAGGGAGCGGTTTCCACTTTAAACAAACGCACCACTATACCCATAGAGGATAGTTGTGCTTTCAAAGATCCTATGGATAAAAAATTAGAAGGTTTGCTTAAAAAGATGTTTGTTCAGCAGGGTTACCTTCTACAACCAATTTCATGCATTGTCCCTGTCGCTACTGCCGCATGTTTCTGGTTCGATGAGCTGATAAAGGCGGTCGATAGTGATTCTCCTCCTTATGAGGAGATTATGGACAGAATCAATGCTCTCAAATTGGCTAATTCTTTCACCCTAGACGCCACTTTGCAATTGGCTAGGTTAGCGGCTAAGAATTCTGGGTTTGCTATTGTGGCGCGCAGAGCGCTTTGGTTGAAATCTTGGTCGGCTGATGCGTCTTCCAAGAACAAGCTACTTAACATTCCTTTCAAGGGGAAAACGCTGTTTGGCCCTGACTTGAAAGAGATTATCTCTGATATCACTGGGGGTAAGGGCCACGCCCTTCCTCAGGATCGGCCTTTCAAGGCAAAACATAAACCTAATTTTCGTCCCTTTCGTAGAAACGGACCAGCCCAAGGTGCTACGTCCTCTAAGCAAGAGGGTAATACTTCTCAAGCCAAGCCAGCTTGGAGACCAATGCAAGGCTGGAACAAGGGAAAGCAGGCCAAGAAACCTGCCACTGCTACCAAGACTGCATGAAATGTTGGCCCCCGATCCGGGACCGGATCTGGTGGGGGGCAGACTCTCTCTCTTCGCTCAGGCTTGGGCAAGAGATGTTCTGGATCCTTGGGCGCTAGAAATAGTCTCCCAAGGTTATCTTCTGGAATTCAAGGGACTTCCCCCAAGGGGGAGGTTCCACAGGTCTCAGTTGTCTTCAGACCACATAAAAAGACAGGCATTCTTACATTGTGTAGAAGACCTGTTAAAAATGGGAGTGATTCATCCTGTTCCATTAAGAGAACAAGGGATGGGGTTCTACTCCAATCTGTTCATAGTTCCCAAAAAAGAGGGAACGTTCAGACCAATCTTAGATCTCAAGATCTTAAACAAGTTTCTCAAGGTCCCATCGTTCAAGATGGAAACCATTCGAACTATTCTTCCTTCCATCCAGGAAGGTCAATTCATGACCACGGTGGATTTAAAGGATGCGTATCTACATATTCCTATCCACAAGGAACATCATCGGTTCCTAAGGTTCGCATTCCTGGACAAACATTACCAGTTCGTGGCGCTTCCTTTCGGATTAGCCACTGCTCCAAGGATTTTCACAAAGGTACTAGGGTCCCTTCTAGCTGTGCTAAGACCAAGGGGTATTGCTGTAGTACCTTACTTGGACGACATTCTGATTCAAGCGTCGTCCCTTCCTCAAGCAAAGGCTCACACGGACATCGTCCTGGCCTTTCTCAGATCTCACGGATGGAAAGTGAACGTGGAAAAGAGTTCTCTATCCCCGTCAACAAGGGTTCCCTTCTTGGGAACAATTATAGACTCCTTAGAAATGAGGATTTTTCTAACAGAGGCCAGAAAAACAAAACTTCTAGACTCTTGTCGGATACTTCATTCCGTTCCTCTTCCTTCCATAGCTCAGTGCATGGAAGTGATCGGGTTGATGGTAGCGGCAATGGACATAGTTCCTTTTGCGCGCATTCATCTAAGACCATTACAACTGTGCATGCTCAGTCAGTGGAATGGGGACTATACAGACTTGTCTCCGAAGATACAAGTAAATCAGAGGACCAGAGACTCACTCCGTTGGTGGCTGTCCCTGGACAACCTGTCACAAGGGATGACATTCCGCAGACCAGAGTGGGTCATTGTCACGACCGACGCCAGTCTGATGGGCTGGGGCGCGGTCTGGGGATCCCTGAAAGCTCAGGGTCTTTGGTCTCGGGAAGAATCTCTTCTACCGATAAATATTCTGGAACTGAGAGCGATATTCAATGCTCTCAAGGCTTGGCCTCAGCTAGCGAGGGCCAAGTTCATACGGTTTCAATCAGACAACATGACAACTGTTGCGTACATCAACCATCAGGGGGGAACAAGGAGTTCCCTAGCGATGGAAGAAGTGACCAAAATCATTCTATGGGCGGAGTCTCACTCCTGCCACCTGTCTGCTATCCACATCCCAGGAGTGGAAAATTGGGAAGCGGATTTTCTGAGTCGTCAGACATTGCATCCGGGGGAGTGGGAACTCCATCCGGAAATCTTTGCCCAAGTCACTCAGCTGTGGGGCATTCCAGACATGGCCTCTCGTCAGAACTTCAAAGTTCCTTGCTACGGGTCCAGATCCAGGGATCCCAAGGCGGCTCTAGTGGATGCACTAGTAGCACCTTGGACCTTCAAACTAGCTTATGTGTTCCCGCCATTTCCTCTCATCCCCAGGCTGGTAGCCAGGATCAATCAGGAGAGGGCGTCGGTGATCTTGATAGCTCCTGCGTGGCCACGCAGGACTTGGTATGCAGATCTGGTGAATATGTCATCGGCTCCACCTTGGAAGCTACCTTTGAGACGAGACCTTCTTGTTCAGGGTCCGTTCGAACATCCGAATCTGGTTTCACTCCAGCTGACTGCTTGGAGATTGAACGCTTGATTTTATCGAAGCGAGGGTTCTCAGATTCTGTTATCGATACTCTTGTTCAGGCCAGAAAGCCTGTAACTAGAAAGATTTACCACAAAATTTGGAAAAAATATATCTGTTGGTGTGAATCTAAAGGATTCCCTTGGGACAAGGTTAAGATTCCTAGGATTCTATCCTTCCTTCAAGAAGGATTGGAAAAAGGATTATCTGCAAGTTCCCTGAAGGGACAGATTTCTGCCTTGTCGGTGTTACTTCACAAAAAACTGGCTGCTGTGCCAGATGTTCAAGCCTTTGTTCAGGCTCTGGTTAGAATTAAGCCTGTTTACAAACCTTTGACTCCTCCTTGGAGTCTCAATTTAGTTCTTTCAGTTCTTCAGGGGGTTCCGTTTGAACCCTTGCATTCCGTTGATATTAAATTATTATCTTGGAAAGTTTTGTTTTTAGTTGCAATTTCTTCTGCCAGAAGAGTTTCAGAATTATCTGCTCTGCAGTGTTCTCCTCCTTATCTGGTGTTCCATGCAGATAAGGTGGTTTTACGTACTAAACCTGGTTTTCTTCCAAAAGTGGTTTCTAACAAAAACATTAACCAGGAGATTATCGTACCTTCTCTGTGTCCGAAACCAGTTTCAAAGAAGGAACGTTTGTTGCACAATTTGGATGTTGTTCGCGCTCTAAAATTCTATTTAGATGCTACAAAGGATTTTAGACAAACATCTTCCTTGTTTGTTGTTTATTCCGGTAAAAGGAGAGGTCAAAAAGCAACTTCTACCTCTCTCTCTTTTTGGATTAAAAGCATCATCAGATTGGCTTACGAGACTGCCGGACGGCAGCCTCCCGAAAGAATCACAGCTCATTCCACTAGGGCTGTGGCTTCCACATGGGCCTTCAAGAACGAGGCTTCTGTTGATCAGATATGTAGGGCAGCGACTTGGTCTTCACTGCACACTTTTACCAAATTTTACAAGTTTGATACTTTTGCTTCTTCTGAGGCTATTTTTGGGAGAAAGGTTTTGCAAGCCGTGGTGCCTTCCATTTAGGTGACCTGATTTGCTCCCTCCCTTCATCCGTGTCCTAAAGCTTTGGTATTGGTTCCCACAAGTAAGGATGACGCCGTGGACCGGACACACCTATGTTGGAGAAAACAGAATTTATGTTTACCTGATAAATTACTTTCTCCAACGGTGTGTCCGGTCCACGGCCCGCCCTGGTTTTTTAATCAGGTCTGATAATTTATTTTCTTTAACTACAGTCACCACGGTACCATATGGTTTCTCCTATGCAAATATTCCTCCTTAACGTCGGTCGAATGACTGGGGTAGGCGGAGCCTAGGAGGGATCATGTGACCAGCTTTGCTGGGCTCTTTGCCATTTCCTGTTGGGGAAGAGAATATCCCACAAGTAAGGATGACGCCGTGGACCGGACACACCGTTGGAGAAAGTAATTTATCAGGTAAACATAAATTCTGTTTTTAAGGCAAAATTAAGTAGCTAAAAATAATTCTGCCTGCCCCACATTCTCTAGAGAAGCTACAAAGCAAATTCTGTAAACTATGATTTATTTCACACAGGGGGTGAGAGTCCACCAACCACTAGGAGGAGGCAAAGATTTCCAAACCCCAAGAGAGCTATAAAACCCCTCCCACCTCACAGGTACCTCAATCTTGTCTTTGCTTCAGGAGGAGGGTGAATAATGATGTGCATATGATTCTTAAGTGAGAAGGGCTTTCAGTCTATGTTGAGGCCACTTCCCCTCAGAGTACATTGTTTGTCAGAGGGTTGTATGTGTGTGTGTGTGTATATATATATATATATATATATATATATATATATATATATATTACATAATACATATATAAATAAAATGCATTTGATAGTTCCTAAACCAGCACCTGTGAAAATGTAATGTAAATGTCCAATAAAAAAATCTAAATATACAAAACAATTCCAGTATAAAATAGTTTATAATAATTTCTGATGCAATTGTCAGTCTTTCAAAATTCTTATCTGCATCATAATTTTTCCAGTTTATCTTTTAATTTGGGATATGTAAATGTCTCTTAAAATAAAGTAATAGATTTCTTTCCTATGACATGGAGAGTCCACAACTTCATTCCAATTACTAGTGGGATGTTCAACTCATGGCCAGCAGGAGGGTGCAAATAGCACCCCAGCAAAGCTGTTAAGTGTAACTTCCCTTACCCATAATCTCCAGTCATTCTCTTGGCCTCTGTCAATGGAGGTTGTGCGAAGTTGGTGTCTGAAGATTTGAATCCTTTTATGGGTACTTTTCCCTGCAAGCAAGGATTGGGGTCTAGCTGTGTCCACGTCAATCTCTTGATTTAGAGTAGTGTTGGCTCTTAGCAGTTAAAAGGCGACAAGGTAGTCTTTGCTTTACTTTTAACACTTTGCTACCCCTTTGTAGAATGCCAGAGTTAGTTACTCTGTTCTTTCTTTTCCTACTGGTCCATGACAGGGAGCGAAGTGCCTGCCACACCTAAGGATCAGCATCAATCGTGCAGTTGGATCTAAGGTAAGTGCCTTTGCCTTCTAGGTACAGAAGGACAGCAGCACTTAAGAGGTTAACCCTCTTTTTCAGATCCTTTTTTTATGAGACATAATAATCCTTATATTTTTAAGGATTCATATGGGGACAATATATTTTGCACACTCAATATGGGACAATATTTGGCACACTTAATTCAGTATGAGACTTGACATTTGACTAATAGATGTAAGGGGTTAATGGTAAAGAATATCCTTTATTATTTAACCTGTGGCTATGTATTGAGGCTATGGGCTATTAAGGGCTTATTTGTGTTTTAAACAGAAGAGCCGTTTTTTTAACTGTCTATCACTTTGCACATTTTATTTACTTAGAAATATTGTGCAGTTTATTTTAGCCCTGCCCACGTGATGCCCGAACTTCCGGTTTAGCGAGAGGCTCTCGAGCTCTTCTCGTGTCAGCTTTATTTACATCATCTACCTGGATCTTTAAGAGGAGAGGATCTCTTCAAGGAGTTCGTTTTTTCCTCTTACTAGTGGGGTATTTCCTTTGGCGGTAGGAGCCTTAGGCAATCTGAGGTTGTTTCTAAAAGCTACCTTCTATGGTTAATATTATTAAAATTTGATATTTAATTTTCATTGTTAATTATTTGAATTTAAAATTTCTTAATTTTATTTTTGATTTATTTAATTTTGCCATTACTTGTGGGACTTGTTACCTCATAGCCATGGACTCACAACAGGATCAGTCCATCTCTATGGATAAATGTTTACTTTGTTTAGAGGCCCAAATTTTTTGCCTATGCTAGTTTGCTCTTCTTGTTTAACCAAGACTTTACAATTTAAGGAAAAATGATTCCCTTCTGAGCCTACTGTCTCTCAGGATAAAGCTGCCCATGACATGCCTCAGCTGTCTCATCAAACATCTCAAGCCTTAATTGTTTCTCATACTGTGCCTTCTGTGTCCTCTCATCCACCTGGGAGTGTTTATTTACCTGGGGATTTTGCCGCTCAGATTTCTTCTACAGTAATAGCGGCTTTGTCAGCTTTCTCTTCATCGGATAAGCGTAAGAGAAAATATAAACATCTGCCTGATAGTAGGACTTTTGACTCAAGGTCTGCATTAGCCAATTTTTTTCATATGTCTGATGAGGAGAATACTTCAGTAGCTTCTGAAGGTGAGATTTCAGACTCTGACACTTTAGCAGAAAAATCTTCAGAAACTGAAGAGATTTATTTTAGATTTAAGCTTGAACACTTCCGGTTACTACTGAAAGAGGTTCTAGCTACTTTAGACGACTATGAACCTTCGTTGCTGTCAACCCCACAAAGTCTTCTAAATTGGATAGAGTTTATGATTCCCCATTTTCTGAGGTTTTTCCTGTCCCAAGGAAGATGTCTGAAATTATTGCTCAGGATTGGGATAAACCAGGGGTTCCTTTTTCCCCTTCCCCTGTTTTTAAGAAGATGTTTCCTGTTGCTGACTCTATTCGTGACTCATGGCACACTGTTCCTAAAGTAGAAGGAGCAATTTCTACTCTTGCCAAGAGAGCTACTATTTCTATAGAGGATAGTTGCTCTTTTAAGGATCCAATGGATAAGAAGCTAGAGGCTTACTTAAAAAAGATGTATATTCATCAAGGATTACAGTGGTAACCTGCAGTGAGTATTGCCATGGTTGCGGGAGCTGCATCCTATTGGTGTGATGCATTGTCGGATATTATTGCAGAGGAAACTACGGTAGAGGAGATCCAAGATGGGATCAAAGCTTTCAAATTGGTCAATACCTTTATCTGTGATGCGAACATGCAGATAATTCGACTAGGAGCTAGAAATGTCTAGTTTCACTGTACTAGCACGCAGTGGCGGCTTGTGGGTTATTTAAATGGGGGTTCACAATACATAAATTGTGAAAATTAAATTTACATTTACTACTAAAAAGTAAAATATAATAATATGCAGGTTTCTTGTCTATCTGCAGCAGTTAAATATAGGAGTCAGGGTCATAGATAAAATAAAAAGTAAAATGTAATAATATGCAGCACTGTCACCATGCAGTAATAAAATATTGCAGTGTCACCTACTCTCCAGTGTCCTAATCATATTAACCCCAGAAGAGTCATTGACCATCTTGGGTGCTAAATGCAGTACCTACAGCACAGTCACCATACATTATCATATAATGGACCTGCAGAAATATATAGAGAAATATAATACTATAGATAGGTCCCTCTGCCTCTCTCATACACACACAGACCCTCCCCAGTACATTATATACAGATATTTATTTTAGAGAGGTTCCCTCCTTCTTTCTCTCTGACACACACACAGCCCCTCCCCAGTACCTTATATATAGATTTATAATACTGTATACAGGTTCCATATTCCTCACACATAATATTGAGAGGTTAAAATAAAAAGAGAGAAGCGCTCAACCTGGAAACGAACAATAGCATAATAGCTTGTTCTATGGCTAGTTACCACCCAAGAAGCAGCCTCTTTTTGCTCAACATGTGCCTTTCACAGAGAAAAACTTTCCTGAAGCATATCAGTCTGATCCTGACTTCACAGTACAGTCCAGCCCCGAAATACCAGGCAATCCTTCTCTGAACGAGAGAAACAGCAAAACCCCAGTCGTACGTTTCGGCCTATTGTGGACCTCGTCAGTGAGGTGCAGCCATATCCCTCTAGGCACACTGAGCAACGGGTCCACGTCTGGATTCCCGCATCACACTTAGGGAGACTTCCCAAAATGTCATAATTTGCATAAATAAAAAGAGAGAAGCGCTCAACCTGGAAACGAACAATAGCATAATAGCTTGTTCTATGGCTAGTTACCACCCAAGAAGCAGCCTCTTTTTGCTCAACATGTGCCTTTCACAGAGAAAAACTTTCCTGAAGCATATCAGTCTGATCCTGACTTCACAGTACAGTCCAGCCCCGAAATACCAGGCAATCCTTCTCTGAACGAGAGAAACAGCAAAACCCCAGACGTACGTTTCGGCCTATTGTGGACCTCGTCAGTGAGGTGCAGCCATATCCCTCTAGGCACACTGAGCAACGGGTCCACGTCTGGATTCCCGCATCACACTTAGGGAGACTTCCCAAAATGTCATAATTTGCATAAATAAAAAGAGAGAAGCGCTCAACCTGGAAACGAACAATAGCATTATAGCTTGTTCTATTTATGCAAAATATTGAGAGGTTCCCTCTGATTTACACACACACAGTCCCTCCCCTGTACCATATATATATATTGATATATACAAAACACAGAAGGGGGCTGCACTCCAAGACCGGACCGGGTACACATCCCATGACCCAACAACATGCTCAGCCCTGGGTGCTCAGTGGCACTCACAAAAAGCTGTGCTGTCACCAGAGTCACAGGCAGTTAACCCCAGACAGGAGTGGGTGCCAGAACCATAGGGGAATTACAAAAAAATTAATACAACACATAGAGGAAACCCTGCACACCAACAAGCTCACAGTTAAGATTTAAAAGCAAAAATGGAAAGGTTAGTTACCGCATCTGGCCAAATGGGACAAGCCCAGGTACCACGTCAAGGACCAGATTTATAATACTGTATACAGGTTCCATATGCCTCACACATAATATTGAGAGGTTCCCTCTGATTTACACACACACAGTCCCTTCCCTGTACCATATATATACAGGTAGCCCTCACTTTATGCCGGGGTTAGGTTCCAGAAGGAATAGTTGTAAATCGAAACCATTGTAAATTGAAACCCAATTTATAATGCAAGTCAATGGGAAGTGAGGGAGATCGGTTCCAAGCCCCTCTCAAAATTGTCTGGACTGATTTATAGACAGGAAGATCTTGTTCCTTTAAAATCTGTTCGATTGCTCAGGTCTGGTTAAACTGATTAATTTCAGCTTGCTTGGCTTTGCTGCAACACAAGCGGACAGCTCGACCTACTGGCTATTTTAATAAATGCACTGCTTCTCAATGCTTTTCAATAGCAGTCACATGACTGGAAAAAAAGGTTGTTATTCTGAAACGGTGTAAATTAAACCGTTGTAAAACGAGGGCCACCTATATATATATATATATATATATATATATATATATATATATATATATATATATACATATACAGATATGTTATAGAGAGAGGATACAGCAGCCAAAACTAATATCATGTTTGTTTCTGTCAAAGCCAAAAGTATCTCTAACTTTACATAAGTAAAAATGGGAAAAAAATATTGTTACTATTTACCAGCTTATCAAACATTGAAAGCAGCCCATATTTTTTAGCTATCCTAGTACGAGTAGAGGTGATTCAATTTGTTAGTAAAAGTAGGTTTTTCTCACTATGAGACATCCTTAAAATCTACTCTTCTTTGAATAGTAAACAATGGACAAGCTTTGATGGGGAACAAACCTAAATAGGGATTTAAGATATTATTAAAGCAATTTAATAATTAAACGCCAGCATTATTGATTCAGCAAATTGCAAAAAAAAAACTATGGAGCTCACTTTGTCACCCTTACACCCAGAAAATGATAGATGAGAGGCTATAACCATTTATCCTTTTTATGTTACAAGTACAACTTTTAGGTTCTTTTTAAACATACCCAGTATAATCAGAGAAATTAGCTATATGTTCCAACGACTATCCGGCCGCAATGAGTTTTCGCGCATTTGAGGCGGAGGAGCCTCATCAAGCGTCTTCACGCGACTGGAGTGATGACATACCCGGACTGTTAGCACCACCTCACCTGCACAGGCTGAACTGTGCGATTAAGCAAGTATAGGGATGGGTTTGAGGCTTGGAGTGGTGCCTGCAGGCAAATATATAAAGTGCATTGACAGGCATGTAGGCTCTACCGCACGTGCAGTTAAAAAAAAAAAAAAAGGTTTAACATTTTTTTATTTTTTTTTATAAACAGTCTGTCTTTAACTTTTTTGGGTTGTTAATTAAATATAATTTTTCCAATAGGGGGGCTATTGGGAAAATTATATTTTATTCAGCAAAAAAAATAAATGGCTTCATCTTTTGGCTGGTGGGTTCACGTGCGGCTGTGCATATATAGAGGAGCCTCCACTGCTAGCACGCAGAGCTATGTGGTTAAAATCTTGGTTGGCCGACGTCTCTTCTAAGGCCAAGCTTTTGGCTTTACCTTATAAGGGAAAGACTCTGTTTGGACCTGGTCTGGCAGAGATCATTTCAGAGATTATGGGTGGAAAGCGATCTTTCCTATCTCAGGACAAGAAGAATAGACCTCTAGGGGTTGTCAGACTTCTAATTTTCGTTCCTTTCGTAACTTTAAAGTGAAAGTCAATCCTAGCATTTTACAAACGCTAGGATTGACTATTGAAACAAATAAAGGGGACGATACTTCATGTAGAAAGCTCCTTTATTTGTTTCAATGGATCGCCGTTTTTAGCTGCTACGGTCCTTTTCACCTCTAAGCCAATAGCCGTGCGGTAAATCTGGCTTGGCGCCCATGGGAGCCGGATTTACCGCACGGCTATTGGCTAAGAGTTGAAAACATCACCTTTTAGCAAAAAAATATTTATAGCCGTGAGTTGCTGTAGCAGCTAAGAACGGCGATCGATTGAAACAAATAAAGGAGTTTTCTACATGAATTATCTTATACTTCATGAATGAAAGTCCCCTTTATTTGTTTCAATAGTCAATCCTAGCGTTTCGTTTTAAGGGACAAAAGTCCTCCTCTTCCAAACCTGACCAATCCAGATCCACTTGGAAATCCAGCCAGCCCTGGAACAAGGGAAAGCAAACAAGAAGCCTTCTGCTGACTCTAATTCAGCATGAAGGTTCCGCCCACCGATTCAAGTAGGGGCAGGCTTTCTCTCTTTCGTCAAGCCTGGATACGCAATGTTTTAGATCCATGGGCTGTGGACATAGTATCCAAGGGTTACAGAATGGAATTCAAGTCTTGCCCTCAAAAGCAGATTTCTCCTGTCAAGACTATCCTCAAACCAGGTAAAGAAGGAGGCCTTCTTAAACTGTGTAAAGGACTTATCCTCCCTGGGGGTTATTGTTCCAGTCCCTCTAAGGGAACAAGGTCTAGGATTCTATTCAAATCTATTTGTGGTTCCCAAAAAGGAGGGAACTTTTTGTCCCATTCTAGACCTCAAGTGTCTCAACAAATTCCTAAGGGTCCCGTCCTTTAAAATGGAAACTATTTTATTAATTCTTTCTTTGGTACAGGAAGGTCAGTTTATGACGACCATAGACCTGTAGGAAGCATACCTTCATGTTCCCATTCACAGGGAACACCACCAGATTCTGAGGTTTGCTTTTCTGGACAAGCATTTCCCGTTGCACTTCCATTTGTTTTGGCCACGGCTTCCAGAATATTCACAAAGATTCTGGGGGCGCTATTGATAGTGATCAGATTCCAGGGAATTTCTGCTGCACCTTATCTAGACAACATCTTGGTTCAGACGTCATCTTTTCAACTAGCCCAATCTCATGCAGAGATGCTGTTGTCTTTTCTACGTTCCAACGGGTGGAAGGTGAATTTGGAAAAAAGTTCTGTAATCCGATCTACCAAAGTGTGTTTCCTAGGGACAATAATAGATTCCCTATCCATGAAAATTTTCCTGACGGAGGTCAGAAAATCCAAACTTCTTGCTTCCCACCTTTCTCTCCAGTCTGCCTTTCATCCATCAGTGGCTCAATGCATGGAGGTGATTGGTCTGATAGTGGCATCCATGGACATTATTCCTTTTGCTCAGTTCCATCTGCGACTGCTGTAACTTTGTATGATCCGTCAATGTAACGGAGACCATTTGGATTTATCACAGGGAATAAATCTGGTCCCTCTAACAAGAGACTCTCTCTCGTGGTGGATGTCAGAGGAACATCTATCTTGGGGCGCTTGCTTTCTGAGACCTTCCTGGGAAATTGTGACTACGGATGCCAGCCTGTCAGGCTTGGGAGCTGTTTGGGGTTCTCTGAAGGCTCAGGGCCTGTGATCTCGGGAAGAGTCCTCTCTTCCCATAATCATCTTGGAGTTGAGAGCTATCTTCAATGCCCTATCAGCGTGGCCTCAACTGTCTTTAGTCCGGTTTATCAGATTCCAGTCAGACAACATCACCTCAGCGGCTTACATTAACCACCAGGGAAGAACTTGGAGTTCCTTAGCCATGAAGGAGATGACTCGCATTCTGCAGTGGTCGGAAGCCCACGATTGTCTTCTATCTGCCATCCACATTCCAGGAGTGGACAACTGGGAGGCAGATTTTCTGAGTAGACAGACTTTTCATCCCAGGGAGTGGGCTCTCCATCCGGAAGTGTTCTCTCAGATAACCCTCAGGTGGGGGGTTCCAGAGTTGGATCTGATGGTGTCCCGCCAAAACCCCTAGGTTCCAAAGTACGGTTTGAGGTCAAGGGATACTCATGCCGTTCTGATAGATGCTCTTGCGGTTCCTTGGAGGTTTTCTCTGGCATATCTGTTTCCTCTGTTTGCTCTCCTTCCATGAGTCATTGCTTGTATCAAACAGAAGGTAGCATTGGTGATCCTAATAGCTCCTGCATGGCCTCGCAGGATCTGGGTCGCGGATCTTGTAAGGATGTCATCTCTACCTCTTTGGAGGTTACCTCAGAGGAAGGACCTTCTAATTCAGGGTCCTTTCCTCCATCCAAACCTAGATTCTCTGAGGCTGACTGCTTGGAGATTGAATGCCTAGTTCTGTCTAGACGTGGTTTTTCTGAAGCGGTCATTGAAACTATACTTCAGGCTCACAAACCTGTTACTCTCAAGATTTATCATAAGATATGGCGTAAATATCTTTATTGGTGCAAATCTAAGGGGTTCTCCTGGAGCTGGGTAAGGATTCACCGGATTTTGTCTTTTCTTCAGGATGGCCTGGAAAAGAGTTTATAGTTCAGTACTCTAATGGGTCAGATTTCTGCATTATCTATCCTTTTGCACAAATGTCTGGCAGACTTACCAGATGTTCAAGCCTTTGTTCAGGCCCTGGTTAGAATCAGGCCTGTGTTTAAACCTGTTGCTTCCCCGTGGAGCCTTAATCTAGTTCTTAAAGTTTTGCAGCAGCCTGTGTTTGAGCCAATGCATGTTGTTGATATAAAATTATCTTAGAAGGTTTTGTTTCTTGTTGCTATTTTTTCCGCTCGCAGAGTGTCTGAGCTTTCAGCTCTGCAGTGTGATTCCCTGTACCTTATTTTTCATGCTGATAAGGTGGTCCTTGTACTAAATTGGGTTTTCTCCTTAAGGTGGTGTCGTATCGAAACATTAACCAGGAAATTGTTGTTCCTTCTTTTTGTCCTAATCCTTCTTCTCATAAGGAACGTCTTTTGCGTAACTTGGATGTTGTGCGGGCTCTAAAATTTTACTTACAAGCTACTAAAGATTTTCGCCAATCTTCTGCCCTGTTTGTTGTTTTCTCGGGAAAGCGTAAGGGTCAGAAGGCCACTTCTACTTCTTTGTCTCTCTGGTTGAGAAGTTTGATTCATTTGGCTTATGAGACTGCTGGACAGCAACCTCCTGAGAGAATTACGGCTCATTCCACTAAGGCTGTCTCCTCTTCTTGGGCTTTCAAAAATCAAGCTTCTGTAGGAACTTATTTGTAAGGCGGCAACATGGTCCTCTTTGCATACTTTTTCCAAATTCTACAAATTATTGTACTTTTGCCTTGGCCGAGGCTTCTTTTGGGAGAAAAGTTCTTCAAGCGGTGGTGCCTTCTGTTTAGATCCTCCTGACTTTTTCTCCCTCCCTGTTCATTCCGTGTCCTCTAGCTTGGGTATTGGTTCCCACTAGTAATTGGAATGTCATCGTGGACTCTCCATGTCTTAGCAAAGAAAACAAAATTTATGCTTACCTGATAAATTTTGTTCTTTCCGGACAAGGAGAGTCCACGACCCCACCCTCTTTTTAATTATATTTTGGCAGCTTTTTTGAGTAAACCTCAGGCACCTTTTCACCCTTGTGTTTCTTCTTTTTCCATTTTCCTTCAACTGAATGACTGGGGATTAAGGGTAAGGGAAGTTACACTTAACAGCTTTGCTGGGGTGCTCTTTGCCCTCCTCCTGCTGGCCAGGAGTTGAATATCCCACTAGTAATTGGAATGACATTGTGGACTCTCCATGTCTGGAAAGATAGAAATTTATCAGGTAAGCATAAATTTTGTTTTCCCTTTTTTGTGAGATTAATCCTTCTGTTTAGTATCTACAGTTAAGGTGAGTGTTTCAACCCAATTGGATAGTTATAGCTGTACGGTACCTTAAAATGATGAATTAGTGCCTGGTTTTTAATAATCCAGGGCACTTTAATTCATCAAAATTGACATTTCACACGTTTTCTTTAAAAACGTACCTTTTAATCCTGGCAGCCGCTCCAGCACTTCCTCCCCCCGTCGTAAGCCGTCTTCGCGGGTCCAAAATGACGAATCCGGCTTCCTCCAATCACGGTGTTGCATCAGGGCAAGATTCCCCTGGGGGGAAGCCGTGATTGGAGGAAGCCGGATTAGTCATTTCTGACGTCTGCAGAGGCTTCCGACGGCCGAGGGTGTTGCTGGAGTGGCTCCCATGATTAAAAGGTAAGTTTTTGAAGAAAAGAAGTGAAATGTCAATTTTGATGAATTAAAGTGCCCTTGTTTTTAATAGGATTATTAAAAACCGGGCAATAATTCATCAAAATTGACCTTCACTTTAAATATCCCTTGCCCACATAGGTTGCGTTGAGTCCAAATGCTGGGCGCCGTTACTTGTTTGAGGAAAAATCAGGTGGGCGGCAGAGCATGGCAGTTGAAGCAATGTGGAGCCGGACCTAGATCATTAGCAAATTACTCACCGGGATCCTAGATATTGCTGTGCTTGCATTTCGTATAGGTGGACACCTTACCCTATGTGGGCAAGTACTGATTGAAAATTGCACTGGATACTATTATAAACCAATTTATACCAGAATTTTTTGTACATTTTGATTTTTTATTCTGGACATTTACGTTACATTTTTAACAGCGCTGGTTTAGGAACTATCAGATTCATTTTATTTAGTCATTTTATGTATAAATAAATATAACAATTCATTTTTATCCTAGTGGTTAAAACCAGGTTGGATGAAAATAGTTTTTTTTTTTTTTTTTTTAAATTGGAAAGCAATTCCTTTTTGGTTTTATTGTTTTTATTTAAATCAGTTTTTTTATTTGTTACATTTTTTTTTTTAATAAAATGCTTTTTGAAGAAAAATCCATCTAAAGATACTTGATTTTTTTTGGTAAATTAATATAATTAATCCCTTCACAATGTTTTTATCTAGAAGATGTTGTCACAGATTCTTGGTTTTGCAGTTCACACAACTGAATTTGTGTCTGCAGATGTAACCTTCACAGCAAAAATGTTTTAAATTAAACATACAGGGCTCCATTTATCAAACAGGGAAAGCCTGCCTGCTTGCCGCAAGTTAAGAAGTGGTGTTCATCTGACTGCCACTTCTTAATTTCTTCACTACCAAAGAGGTGGTGGAGTTCAAACACCCTGAACTTGCTCATTTGGAGTGATTGACAGTTCCTGCTCATGTGCAAGCAGGAGGTGGTGCTTCACAAGAAAATACTTCTACAATGTTAAATGTGGACAGTGGATCTACAGAGTCTGCTGCCCACTCGCCATAGTCACAGGCAGACAGGTTCCCAAGTAGGAAACCCTGTTCATCCGTGATTTTATAAATGGGCCCCACAGATTTGAGAAAAAGACCTTAATCTTATTGTACCTCTGCAAATCTATGTACACAAAGTCAACCCCTTGCTAAGTGTGAGGAGGGAGGGCCAAGTGGTAAAAATTAAAGTGAAACCTATAATTGTTATTGTTTAAGTTAAATACATCTATTTAACCCTTTCCCACTGTTAGGACGTTCCATGCCATCCTAACTGCACTGGGCTTTAGCACCGTTGGGACTGCATGGAGCATCCTAGCCGTTTGACTGTCCTGAAGCCATAACCGCTCTGTAAATGGGATTGTGGGCTTGAGGACATGCCTCGCATCATAGGCACTCCCCCCTAACTCAATCCCATCATTGAAATCACACGATCGCATGAACGATAGCGTGATTTTCAATTTTTACTTATTTGTTTACAGTTCTGATTTAGACAAATAAGTCACGGCAGGAAAGGGAAATACATTTTTATTATTAAAGGGACGGGAAGAATTAACCCCTTATTGCTGGCATTATTTTATTGTGAGCAGAGTGTGTGTGTGTGTGTGTGTGGTTCACTTTAAAAAGTTTGCATATGATGCGATGCTTGGCAGTTGCGCTTTTATAGTGCTACAGAAAACGGCTCAATTTCCATGGGGCTTCTATTCCGGTCTGAAGCGCGCGGTTTCAGTAATCTACTGACACAACTTCAGACCGGTGACGTGTTCTCTTGAGTTCTGTTCGCTACAGCAGATGCAGAGCAGGTTTTTGTAGTGAGGACACGGAGTGAAGGGGAATTACGAACGCTCCATTCGACATCGTAGGAGCAGGTAGACACCTAAGTTTCAGAGCTGAGGTGTAGAGGGGCTTATCAAAGTTTGAATAAATTATATTTATTTATTGTAGCGGCCCTTTTGTCCTTTTTATTGGGGAAAGATCCTCTCTAGAGATGGTTATTTATTTTTTCGGTCTCTTAAAGAGACAGTACATTAAAAAAATATATATTTTTATTTATTTTAAATTATATCCTGCATCATGGAACAGGTTACTGCTCCCATGGATAGGTGTCCAATTTGTGATAATAATCCAATTGTGTCACCCTTGCCTTTTTGTTCTTCATGTATAGATGTATAGAACTTTAAAGAATAAAGCCAGACTTTTTGTTTCAGAGCCAACAGTCTCTCATGATGATGCTGTTCAGGCAATGCCACAGTTTTCTCCTCAGACGTCCCATGCCTCATTGGCGTCACATGCAGTGCCCTGCAGTTCCTCTCAATCTCCTTGGGAAGTATATTTGCAAGCAGAAATTGCTGCCCAGGTATCTTCTGCGGTATCTGTGGCATTGGCTGCTAATCCCATGCTACAGAGGAAGCGCAAGAGGAAATTTAGAGATTCAGATAGTAAGGTTTCTGTTCTAGGGGGCAGGTTAGCCTTGTTGCTCTTTCTCATAAGTCTGATGAGGAAGATACATCGGTAGCCTCTGAGGGTGAAATCTCAGACAGTTTAATTCCTTCATCTGATGCTGAAGTTGTATCCTTCAGATTTAAGCTTGAACACCTCTGTGTACTGTTAGAGGAGGTTTTGGCTACTCTTGATGACTCAGATACTCCTATCGCTTTCAACCCTAGGAAATCTAGCAAGCTTAATAAATACTTTGATGTTCATTCGTCTGTGGAGGTGTTTCCTGTGCCAGATCGTGCCACGGAGATTATAGCACAGGAAAGGGAGAAACCTGGAATTCCTTTTTCCCCTTCTCCTGTCTTTAAGAAGAAGTTTCCTGTTGCTGACTCTATTAAGGAGACCGTGGCAAACGGTGCCTAAAGTAGAAGGGGCCATTTCTACTCTGGCTAAGAGAACAACTATTCCTATTGAGGACAGTTGTTCTTTTAAGGATCCAATGGACAAAAAGCTGGAAGCTTATTTGAAGAGAATGCATATTCATCAAGGTCTTCAATGGCATCCTGCAGTATGTATTGCCACTGTGACAAGTGCAGCAGTCTATTGGTTTGATGCTTTGTCTGAGTCTCTTCAAGCGGAGACTCCCTTAGAGGAGATCCAGGATAGGATTAAGGCTCTTAAGTTAGCCAACTCCTTCATTTCTGACGCTTTCATGCAGGTTATCAAATTGGGAGCAAAGATATCTGGTTTTGCTGTGCTGGCACGCAGAGCTTTGTGGTTGAAATCTTGGTCAGCCGATGTTTCATCTAAGTCTAAGCTTCTAGCGATTCCTTACAACGTTAAGACCCTGTTTGGACCCGGTCTCACAGAGATAATTTTTGATATAACAGGTATAAAAGGATCTTTTCTTCCCCAAGACAAGAAGAATAGACTGAAATGGCGTCAGGGTAATTTTCGTTCCTTTCGTAACTTCAGAGCTAAGTCTTCCCCTTCCTCTTCCAAGCAGGAACAGTCCAAGCCTTCTTGGCAACCCAGTCAGTCTTGGAACAAGGGGAAGCAATCAAAGAAATCCACAGCTGACTCTAAATCAGCATTAAGGGTTTGCCCCCAATCCGGGATCGGAAAAAGTGGGGGGCAGACTTTCTCAATTCTCTCAAGCATGGATACGAGATGTTCCGGATCGTTGGGCTGTGCACATAGTATCCCAGGGTTACAAGCAGACCAGATAAAAAGAGAGGTGGTGTTGAAATGTGTACAGGATCTTTCCTCCCTGGGAGTGATAGTTCCAGTACAGGAACAGGGTCTAAGTTTCTATTCCTATCTGTTTGTGGTTCCAAAAAAAGAGGTAACTTTTAGTTTTAAAGTGTCTAAACAAGTTTCTCAGAGTACCGTCCTTCAAGATGGAGGTTATACGTTACATTCTTCCTTTAGTGCAGGAAAGTAAGTTCATGACAACCATAGACCGTAAGGATGCAGACCTTCATGTTCCCATTCACAGGGATCATCACAAATTTCTGAGATTTGCCTTTCTGGACACACATTTTCAGTTTGTGGCACTTCCATTTGGCCTTGCCACAGCTCCCAGAATTTACTCAAAGGTTCTGGGGGCTCTTTTGGCAGTGATACCCTATCTGGACGACATTCTGGCTCAGGCGCCATCTTTTCAACAAGCAAAATCTCACACAGATATCTTGTTGTCTTTTCTACATTCCCACGGATGGAAAGTGAATCTGGTAAAGAGTTCCCTTGTTCCATAATAGATTCCCTATCAATGAAAATATTTGTGACGGAGGTCAAAAAAGCCAAAATTATTTCCTCTTGCCTCTCTCTCTACAGTCTACTGTTCGACTTTCAGTGGCTCAATGTATGGAGGTAATTGGTCTGATGGTTGCTTCCATGGACATCATTCCCTTTGCTCGATTCCATTTGAGAGCTCTGCAGTTATGCATGCATCAGGTTCCAGTCGAACAACATAACCTCAGTGGCTTACATCAACCACCAGGGAGGAACTCTGAGTTCCTTAGCCATGAAGGAGTTGGCTAGGATTATTCAGTGGGCGGAAGCTCACAATTGCTATCAGTCATCCAAATTCCAGGAGTGGACAACTGGAAAGCGGATTTTACTGAGCAGACAGACTTTTCATCCCGGGGAGTGGGAGCTCCATCCGTAGGTATTCTCCAGCTTGACCCTCATATGGGGGATTCCGGAGGTGGATCTGATGGCGTCTCGGCAGAATGCCAAGCTCCCGAGGTACGGTTCGAGGTCAAGGGATTCACAGGCCGCACTGATAGATGCACTGGCGGTTCCTTGGGTTTTCAGACTGGCATACCTGTTTCCTCCGTTCGCTCTCCTTCCATGAGTCATTGCTCGTATCAAACAGGAAAGAGTGTCGGTGATTCTAATAGCCCCTGCGTGGCCTCGCAGAATCTGGTATGCAGACCTAGCGGAAATGTCGTCTCTTCCACCTTGGAGACTACCTCTGAGGGAGGACCTTTTACTTAAGGGTCCCTTCCTTCATCCAAACCTTGTTTCTCTGAAGCTGACTGCTTGGAGATTGAAAGCTTAGTTCTGCCTAAGCGTGAGTCGGTCATTGAGACCTTGATTCAGGCTCGCAAGCCTGTTACTAGGAAGATTTACCATAAGATATGGCGTAAATATCTTTATTAGTGTGAATCCAAAGGCTACTCTTGGAGTAGGGTCAGGATTCCTAGGATTTTGTCTTTTCTCCAGGAAGGTCTGAAAAAGGGTTTGTCGGTCAGTACCCCGAAGGGTCAGATTTCTGCCTTATCTATTTTGCTACATAAGTGTCTGGCGGATGGGCCAGATGTGCAATCTTTTTGTCAGGCCTTGGTCAGAATCAGGCCTGTGTTTAAGTCCGTTGCTCCTCCTTGGAGCCTTAACCTTGTTCTAAGAGTTTTGCAGCAGGCTCCGCTTGAGCCTATGCATTCCATAGATATAAAGTTGTTATATTTGAAGGTTTTGTTTCTTATTGCTATTTCTTCTGCTCGGAGAGTCTCGGAACTCTTGGCTTTGCAGTGTGATTCGCCTTACCTTATCTTTCATGCCGATAAGGCGATTCTTCATACTAAGTTTGGTTTTCTTCCTAAAGTTTTTTCGGATAGAAATATTAATCAGGAAATTGTTGTTCCTTCTCTATGTCCTAAACCACCTTCTCATAAGGAACTTTTGCTGCACAACTTGGACATTGTGCGTGCTCTGATATTCTACCTACAGACGACTAAGAATTTTGAGCCACTCTTCTGCCCTGTTTGTTTGTTTCTCTGGGAAACGTAAAGGTCAGAAAGCTACTGCTACTTCGCTTTCTCTCTGGTTGAGAAGTATAATTTGTTTAGCCTATGAGACTGCTGGACAGCAGCCTCCTGAGAGAATTACAGCTCATTCTACTAGGGCTGTCTCTTCTTCTTGGGCTTTCAAAAATGAAGTTTCTGTGGAACAGATTTGCAAGGCGGAAACTTGGTCTTCTCTGCATACTTTTTCCAAATTTTACTAATTTGATAATTTTGCCTTGGCTGAGGCTTCTTTTGGGAGAAAGGTTCTTCAAGCGGTGGTACCTTCTGTTTAGGTCTACCTGTCTTTTCCCTCACTAGTCCTCTGTGTCCTCTAGCTTGGGTATTGGTTCCCATCAGTAAATGAGGACGCTGTGGACTCACCATATCTTACGAAGGAAAAGAAAATGTATGCTTACCTGATAAATGTATTTATTTCCTGATATGGTGAGTCCACGGCTCCGCCCTTTTATTTTAAGACCGTTTTTTTTTTTACTAAACCTCAGGCACCTCTATATCTTGTGTTACTCCTTTTTTCTCCATTTACCTTGGGTCAAATGACTGGGGTTTGTGGGAAGGGGAGTGATGCTTAACAGCTTGGCTGGGGTGCTCTTTGCCTCCTCCTGCTGGCCGGGAGTGATATTCCCAACAGTAATTGAGGATGCCGTGGACTCACCATATCCGGAAAGAAAGAAATTTATCAGGTAAGCATACATTTTTTTTTCTTTCTTTCCAATAAAGTACTGCATAAAAGTTATATTATAAGAATAGTAGTTTATCTTCCAATAATTTCATAATTTTCTATCTATGTTTTTCTAATGGTATATAAACAAATTAGTAATTTTCTGATCTAACTGTAAAACTTATCTGGAATGTTATTGTTCCAAAAAATGAATCCTTCATCTGGTTGTAAATATTAAGATTATAACAACTAGCAAGAATGAGTGTTTCTGTAGAAAACCATGATTTAAAATAAGTCTTCCTGACTAGTTTTTTAAAGGTACAGTCTAGTCGAAAATAAACTTTAATGATTTAAATAGGGCATGCAATTTTAAACAACTTTCCAATTTACTTTTATCACCAATTTCTTTCATGTAATTGGCAAGAGTCCATGAGCTAGTGACATATGGGATATACAATCCTACCAGGAGGGGCAAAGTTTCCCAAACCTCAAAATGCCTATAAATACACCCCCACCACACCCACAATTCAGTTTTACAAACTTTGCCTCCTATGGAGGTTGTGAAGTAAGTTTGTGCTAGATTTCTACGTTGATATGCGCTTCTCAGCATGCTGAAGCCCGGTTCCTCTCAGAGTGCAGTGAATGACAGAGGGATGTGAAGGGAGTATTACCTACTGAATGCAATGGTCATCCTAATGGGGATCTATTTCATAGGTTCTCTGTTATCGGTCATAGAGATTCATCTCCTACCTCCCTTTCTTTCATGTAATTAGCAAGAGTCCATGAGCTAGTGACGTATGGGATATACATTCCTACCAGGAGGGGCAAAGTTTCCCAAACCTTAAAAATGCCTATAAATACACCCCTCACCACACCCACAATTCAGTTTTACAAACTTTGCCTCCCGTGGAGGTGGTGAAGTAAGTTTGTGCTAGATTCTTCGTTGATATGCGCTTCGCAGCAGGCTGGAGCCCGGTTTTCCTCTCAGAGTGCAGTGAATGTCAGAGGGATGTGAAGAGAGTATTGCCTATTTGAATACCATGGTCTCCTTCTACGGGATCTATTTCATAGGTTCTCTGTTATCGGTCGTAGAGATTTCTTCTCCTACCTCCCTTTTCAGATCGACGATATACTCTAATATACCATTACCTCTACTGATTTTCGTTTCAGTACTGGTTTGGCTATCTACTATATGTAGATGAGTGTCCTGGGGTAAGTAAATCTTATTTTTTTGTGACACTCTAAGCTATGGTTGGGCTTTTTATATGTAAAGTTCTAAATATATGTCTATAAACTTATATTTGCCTTGATTCAGGATAATCAGTATTCCTTTAAAATTCAGACTGTCAGTTTCATTATTTGGGATAATGCATTTCAATTATTTTTTCTTTACCTTAAAATTTTTTTCAATTGACCATTTTTTCCTGCGTTCTGTTAGACTCGCGGGGGCAGAAAATGTTTCTTTTTATTGCGTAATTTTTGGCGCACACTATTTTGGTGCAAAAATGTGTTATTTCTCCAACATAGGTGTGTCCGGTCCACGGCGTCATCCTTACTTGTGGGATATTCTCTTCCCCAACAGGAAATGGCAAAGAGCCCAGCAAAGCTGGTCACATGATCCCTCCTAGGCTCCGCCTTCCCCAGTCATTCTCTTTGCCGTTGCACAGGCAACATCTCCACGGAGATGGCTCAGAGTTTTTTGGTGTTTAAATGTAGTTTTTATTCTTCTATCAAGAGTTTGTTATTTTAAAGTAGTGCTGGTATGTACTATTTACTCTGAAACAGAAAAGAGATGAAGATTTCTGTTTGTAAGAGGAAAATGATTTTAGCAACCGTTACTAAAATCGATGGCTGTTTCCACACAGGACTGTTGAGAGGAATTAACTTCAGTTGGGGGAAACAGTGAGCAGACTTTGGCTGCTTGAGGTATGACACATTTCTAACAAGACTTGGTAATGCTGGAAGCTGTCATTTTCCCTATGGGATCCGGTAAGCCATTTTCTTAATTTTCATTTTAAGAATAAAAGGGCTTCACAAGGGCTTTAAAGACTGGTAGACATTTTTTTGGGCCAAAACGATTACTTTATAAGCATATTTAATGGTTTATAACTTTGGAGAGTTATTTTAATCTTGGGAATTTTGTTAAAAAAACGGCAGGCACTGTATTGGACACCTTTTTCACTGGGGGCCTTTTCTAGTCATAGGCAGAGCCTCATTTTCGCGCCACTAATGCGCAGTTGTTTTTGAGAAGCAAGGCATGCAGATGCATGTGTGAGGAGCTCAGATCCACTGAAAAAGCTTATTGAAGGCGTCATTTGGTATCGTATTCCCCTCTGGGCTTGGTTGGGTCTCAGCAAAGCAGATACCAGGGACTGTATAGGGGTTAAATGTAAAAACGGCTCCGGTTCCGTTATTTTAAGAGTTAAAGCTTTCAAATTTGGTGTGCAATACTTTTAAGGCTTTATGGCACTGTGGTGAAATTTTGGTGAATTTTGAACATTTCCTTCATACTTTTGCGTATATTTAAGAAATTATTTCCTATGGTCGACCCCAGGAAGGACTTATGGCAGACAGTCCCCAAGGTCGAGGGGGCGGTTTCTACTCTAAACAAACGCACCACTATCCCTATAGAAGATAGTTGTGCTTTCAAAGATCCTATGGATAAAAAATTAGAGGGTTTGCTTAAAAAGATGTTTGTTCAGCAAGGTTACCTTCTACAACCAATTTCATGCATTGTTCCTGTCACTACAGCAGCGTGTTTCTGGTTCGAGGAACTAGAAAAGTCGCTCAATCAAGCATCTTCTTATGAGGAGGTTATGGACAGAGTTCAAGCACTTAAGTTGGCTAACTCTTTTACCTTAGACGCCACTTTGCAATTAGCTAGATTAGCGGCGAAAAATTCAGGTTTTGCTATTGTGGCGCGCAGAGCGCTTTGGCTGAAGTCCTGGTCAGCGGATGTGTCCTCCAAGAACAGATTGCTTAACATCCCTTTCAAGGGGAAAACGCTGTTTGGCCCTGACTTGAAAGAGATTATTTCAGACATCACTGGGGGAAAGGGCCACGCCCTTCCTCAGGATAGGTCTTTTAAGGCTAAGAATAAAACAAATTTTCGTCCCTTTCGCAGAAACGGACCAGCCTCAAATTCTACATCCTCTAAGCAAGAGGGTAATTCTTCTCAAACCAAGCCAGCCTGGAGACCGATGCAAGGCTGGAACAAAGGTAAGCAGGCCAAGAAGACCGCTACCAAGACAGCATGAGATGCTGGCCCCCGATCCGGGACCGGATCTGGTGGGGGGCAGACTCTCTCTCTTCGCTCAGGCTTGGGCAAGAGATGTTCAGGATCCTTGGGCGCTAGAAATAGTTTCTCAAGGTTATCTCCTGGAATTCAAGGAACTACCCCCAAGGGGAAGGTTCCACAGGTCTCAATTGTCTTCAGACCAAATAAAAAGACAGGCATTCTTACATTGTGCAGAAGACCTGTTAAAAATGGGAGTGATTCATCCTGTTCCATTAGGAGAACAAGGGATGGGGTTTTACTCCAATCTGTTCATAGTTCCCAAAAAAGAGGGAACATTCAGGCCAATTTTGGATCTCAAGATCCTAAACAAATTTCTCAAGGTCCCATCGTTCAAGATGGAAACCATTCGGACAATTCTTCCTACCATCCAGGAAGGTCAATTCATGACCACGGTGGATTTAAAGGATGCGTATCTACATATTCCTATCCACAAGGAACATCATCGGTTCCTAAGATTCGCCTTTCTGGACAAGCATTACCAGTTTGTGGCACTTCCATTCGGACTAGCCACTGCTCCAAGAATTTTCACAAAGGTACTAGGGTCCCTTCTAGCGGTGCTAAGGCCAAGGGGCATTGCAGTAGTACCCTACTTGGACGACATACTGATTCAAGCGTCGTCTCTTCCACAAGCAAAGGCTCATACGGACATTGTCCTAGCCTTTCTCAGATCTCACGGGTGGAAAGTGAACGTAGAAAAAAGTTCTCTATTCCCGTCAACAAGAGTTCCCTTCTTGGGAACAATAATAGATTCCTTGGAAATGAAGATTTTTCTGACAGAAGCCAGAAAATCAAAACTTCTAAGCTCTTGTCAAGTACTTCATTCTGTTCTTCTTCCTTCCATAGCGCAGTGCATGGAAGTAATAGGTTTGATGGTTGCGGCAATGGACATAGTTCCTTTTGCGCGAATTCATCTAAGACCATTACAACTGTGCATGCTCAGACAGTGGAATGGGGATTATACAGATTTGTCCCCGACGATCCAAGTAGATCAGAGGACCAGAGATTCACTCCGTTGGTGGCTGACCCTGGACAACCTGTCCCAAGGGATGAGCTTCAGAAGACCAGTGTGGATCATTGTAACGACCGACGCCAGCCTGGTGGGCTGGGGCGCGGTCTGGAAACACCTGAAAGCTCAGGGTCTATGGTCTCGGGAAGAATCTCTTCTCCCGATAAACATTCTGGAACTGAGAGCGATATTCAATGCTCTCAAGGCTTGGCCTCAACTAGCAAAGGCCAAATTCATAAGGTTTCAATCAGACAACATGACGACTGTTGCATATATCAACCATCAGGGGGGAACAAGGAGTTCCCTGGCGATGGAAGAAGTGACCAAAGTAATTCAATGGGCGGAGCTTCACTCCTGCCACTTGTCTGCAATCCACATCCCAGGAGTGGAAAATTGGGAAGCGGATTTTCTGAGTCGTCAGACATTTCATCCGGGGGAGTGGGAACTCCATCCGGAAATCTTTGCCCAAATAACTCAATTATGGGGCATTCCAGACATGGATCTGATGGCGTCTCGTCAGAACTTCAAGGTTCCTTGCTACGGGTCCAGATCCAGGGATCCCAAGGCGACTCTAGTAGATGCACTAGTAGCGCCCTGGACCTTCAACCTAGCTTATGTGTTCCCGCCGTTTCCTCTCATTCCCAGGCTGGTAGCCAGGATCAATCAGGAGAGGGCTTCGGTGATCTTGATAGCTCCTGCGTGGCCACGCAGAACTTGGTATGCAGACCTGGTGAATATGTCATCGGCTCCACCATGGAAGCTACCTTTGAGACGGGACCTTCTTGTTCAAGGTCCGTTCGAACACCCGAATCTGGCATCACTCCAACTGACTGCTTGGAGATTGAACGCTTGATTTTATCAAAGCGTGGGTTCTCAGATTCTGTCATTGATACTCTAATTCAGGCTAGAAAGCCTGTAACTAGAAAAATTTACCATAAAGTATGGAAGAAATATATCTGTTGGTGCGAATCGAAAGGATTCCCATGGAACAGGGTAAAAATTCCTAAGATTCTATCCTTTCTACAAGAGGGTTTGGAGAAAGGATTATCTGCAAGTTATTTGAAGGGACAGATTTCTGCTTTATCTGTTTTACTTCACAAGAAGCTGGCGGCTGTGCCAGATGTTCAGGCTTTTGTTCAGGCTCTGGTTAGAATCAAGCCTGTTTACAAACCTTTGACTCCTCCTTGGAGTCTCAATTTAGTTCTTTCAGTTCTTCAAGGGGTTCTGTTTGAACCCTTACATTCCGTAGATATTAAGTTATTATCTTGGAAAGTTTTGTTTTTGGTTGCAATTTCTTCTGCTAGAAGAGTTTCAGAGTTATCTGCTCTGCAGTGTTCTCCTCCTTATCTGGTGTTCCATGCAGATAAGGTGGTTTTGCGTACTAAACCTGGTTTTCTTCCGAAAGTTGTTTCTAACAAAAATATTAACCAGGAGATAGTTGTGCCTTCTTTGTGTCCGAATCCAGTTTCAAAGAAGGAACGTTTGTTGCACAATTTGGATGTAGTTCGTGCTCTAAAATTCTATTTAGAGGCTACAAAGGATTTCAGACAAACATCTTCCTTGTTTGTTGTTTATTCTGGTAAAAGGAGAGGTCAAAAAGCAACTTCTACCTCTCTCTCTTTTTGGCTTAAAAGCATCATCAGATTGGCTTATGAGACTGCCGGACGGCAGCCTCCTGAAAGAATCACAGCTCATTCCACTAGGGCTGTGGCTTCCACATGGGCCTTCAAGAATGAGGCTTCTGTTGATCAGATATGTAAGGCAGCGACTTGGTCTTCACTGCACACTTTTACCAAATTTTACAAATTTGATACTTTTGCTTCTTCTGAGGCTATTTTTGGGAGAAAGGTTTTGCAAACCGTGGTGCCTTCCATCTAGGTGACCTGATTTGCTCCCTCCCATCATCCGTGTCCTAAAGCTTTGGTATTGGTTCCCACAAGTAAGGATGACGCCGTGGACCGGACACACCTATGTTGGAGAAAACAGAATTTATGTTTACCTGATAAATTACTTTCTCCAACGGTGTGTCCGGTCCACGGCCCGCCCTGGTTTTTTAATCAGGTCTGATGATTTATTTTCTCTAACTACAGTCACCACGGTATCATATGATTTCTCCTATGCAAATATTCCTCCTTTACGTCGGTCGAATGACTGGGGAAGGCGGAGCCTAGGAGGGATCATGTGACCAGCTTTGCTGGGCTCTTTGCCATTTCCTGTTGGGGAAGAGAATATCCCACAAGTAAGGATGACGCCGTGGACCGGACACACCGTTGGAGAAAGTAATTTATCAGGTAAACATAAATTCTGTTTTCCGGCGCCGTAGTTGACTCCGGAAGTTGTATTCTGTTAACGTAATTTTCTGATGCATACGTATTCAGACATTTTTGTGCGCCAAAAAATGTGGGCGTCGGTTTCGGCGTCAGAGGATGTGGCGTCATATTTGGCGCCAATAATGTGGGCGTCGTATTTGGCACCAAAAAATGTGGGCATCTTTTTTGTTCCACTTTTCCTCACATTATTTAAACCTCACTTTTTTATTGCTTCTGGTTTCTAGAAGCTTATTATTTTGCATTCTTTCCCATTCCTGAAACTGTCATTTAAGGAATTTGATAATTTTGCTTTAAATTTTGTTTTTTTCTTTTACATATTGCAAGATTTCACTGTTCCTGTTTCAAAATGTACTAAGGGATTCCGTTGACTGAGTTCAGTACTACCAAAGCTAAGTTCATTTATTTTCAAATGTTATGAATGTTTATCTTTAGCTATGGTTTGTTATAAGTTTCATGTTAAACTTTTATATGCAGAATCCATTTGTATTTATGCTTTATATATTGCTATTCTTTTTACATCTTATGTACAAGAAATACTTAGAAGATTTATAAGAATATTTTTCTGATTCTATTTTTAAGGCTTTGTCTGACTTCGTGCCTTCTAATAAAATGTTTAGGTTTTTTTCAAACTTCTTTTTTAATTATTGAAGTTTCAAATGACCAACAACATACTAATTTATCCTTCTCTGATGATGTTTTTTTCTCATTCAGAATTTTCTTCATCAGATATTGACACTAACAAATCTACTTTTTTATTTTTTATTAAAGTACTTTGTTGAAAAGGTGTTGATTATTTTAGATATTAAGGTAACTAGTTCTTTTTCAAGACTAGCCAACATTTTATTTCTGCTTATTTATTCTTCTATGTTTTCAGAGGTTTTTTTTCCAGTTCCTCATACTAGGGAATGGAATAGGCTGAGAATTTTCTTTTATTCCTTCTTCAAAGGTTTTAAACTATATTCTTTGCCGGCAGTTAAATTCAATTGTGAGGGTGCTCCAATTTATTGGGGCTATCTCTACTCCTACTAATTATGCTATTGTTTCTATAGCAAAATAGTATTTATTTTCCTTTAGATGGTTGTATCTTATTTATGGAAAATTGTTTAGTTTCAGGTACTTTTCTTGGACCTGTGATTTATTTGGATGATGTTACAATTGCTTCATTTTTTCTGTTTACTTTAAGATCAAGTATCAGATTATGATTTATTTTAGCATTGTTAAAGGGACAAAATTTACTAGACTAGGTGCTGTTGCATTTGTCTTGTTGTTTTGCATTTATTGATTATGCAAGTCCAGTGTATTGACTGGTCCTTTAACTGGACTATCATGCTAATAATTTCATTTGTGTCTTCTTTTTATTGAATATTTTCGCAAATGAGGTTTAATCTATGTCTTTAGCTGTTTTAGCTAGAAGATTTTTGTGATTTCTAAAAATCCATATTTCTTTTTGTTCTAAGATAATCAATTATTTGTTTTATAATTGGATTCAATTCTTAACTGTTACTCTGGGCTTCAAGATTGAGTTCTAAGACTATAACTTTAAGCTTATATTAGTTTGGTTGTTCTTATTAAGGAACGAATTCCTGAATTCTTTCCTAAGTATCATGTTTTAATTGGAAATTTTTTCAGTTCAAAATCAGCTCCCTAAAATTGCGATGTATGTGCCGTATTCCAGCTCGGCTGGTAAGGGGCAGGTTAAGACTTTTTTGAAATTTATTTGGTTCTATTCGGTCCAAATTTCTTTGATTTTGGGTACAGAATAAATTCAGAATAAACCGTCTGTGAGAAGTCTTTTTTTTCTCTATTATATTCCAGCTATTCCAGTAAGGCTAACACTTTCTTTAAGTGTGTTACGGTTCTATATATTTTGGGTACTGTTGAAGCATGGCTGATCTCCCGTGGGGTTGAAGCGCTGCTCAGACCTGGAATCTTCTGGGGTATTTCTTCCAGTTCCATTTTTAGGAACTGGGTTTTGGAGTTTTATTCAAACTATTCTGCCTTTTTTTGGTCAGTGATAGCATTATTTGTTTTCATTAGATACAATAAATGCATATTTTCATTTTTCTGTTTTCATTCAGATTATTTTCTGAGGATGCGGAATCTCATATGATTCACTTTGTTCTTCCAGGACATAGTTAGAGGATCTTTTTTTCAAAAGCTCTTGATTCCTCACACAAGGGTCACCTTTTTTAGGTTTCCAGATAGTTTGTGGCACTGTCTTTGTCTATCAGATAAGGGACAATTTTATTATGTTCCGTCTGTCGGTACCTTTAGTCTTTATTATTTCCTTCAGTTGCTATATATGCATAGAAGTTTTAGGTCTTATGGCCACAGCATTGGATTCAATTCCCTTTGCTCATTTTTAGTAGAAATAACCCTTTCAGTTTTTTGTGCTGAATTATGGTGCAGGGATTCTAAGATTTCACATTTTAAATCTCCGAATCCTAATATTTATCTATCTTGATTTGGTGGTTAAGTTCACCATCATTTAGTTCTACAGGTCTCTTCGTTTCTTTCAACCTGGACCATGATCTCTACAAGATGTGAGTTTTTTTTTGTTGGGAGGCTGTCTGAGGATCTCTGTCAGCACAAGGGGTTTGGAAATCTCAGGAGGCGAGATTACCATTTGATATTTTAGAACTCCATGCATTTTCAGAGTTTTTCAGTTAGTTTCTTTTTTGAAGAAGAGACGTTTATTGTTTTTCAAACAATATCACAACTATGGTGTATGTCAATCATCAGGGTGGGACTATCAGTCCTTAGGCTGTGACAGAAGTGTCTCGGATATTAGCTTGGGCTAAATCCAGCTCTTATCTAAATTCTGTGTTTTTTTCCCAGGTATAGATATTTGGGAAGCGGATTATCTCTGTTAATCAAGCTTTACATCTGGGAGAATGGTCTCTCATACCCAGATATGTTTTTCAATTTTTCAGATGTGAGCATTTCTAGAAATAGATCTGTTGGCATCTCATCTGAATAAAGAGCTTCCCAGGGGCCTATTCAGGTCCGGGGATCCTCAGGCGGAAGTAGTGTATGCAATGACATTTCTTTGAAATTATCTTTTTGCCTATTTCTTTCTGCCTCTAGTTCTTCTTCCAAAGTGATTTCCAAAATTCTTATGGAGTATTTGTCTGTTCTGCTGGTGGCTCCAGCATGGCCTCTCAGGTTTTGGTATTCGGATCTCATTCGGATGGCCAGTTGCCAACATTGGACATTTCCGTTTAAACCAGACCTTCTTTCTCAAGGTCCATTTTTTCCATCAGGATCTCAAATCATTAAATTGGAAGGGATGGAAATTGAACGCTTGTTTTTTAGTCATAGAGGTTTCTCTGACTCATTGATTAATACTAGGTTTCAGGCTCGTAAATCTGTCTCTAGAAAGATTTATTATCGAGTCTGGAAGACCTACTTTTCTTGACATTCTTTTAAAATTCATAGAATTTTATAATTTTTTCAGGTTGGTTTGGATAAGGTTTTGTCTTCAGTTCTTTGATAGGACAAATCTCTACTCTTTCTGTCCTTTTTTCACAGAAAGATTGCTAATCATCCTGATATTCATTGTTTTGTTCAGGCTTTGATCCGTATCAAGCCTGTCATTAATTCAATCTCTCCTCTTTGGAGTATCAATTTGGTGCTGAGGGCTTTACAGGCTCCTCCGTTTGAAACTATGCATTCTCTGAACATTAAATTACTTTCTTGGAAAAGTATTGTTCCTTTGCTGCTTGAAGAGTTTTTGAGTTATCTGCTGTTTTTTGTGAATCTCCTTTTCTGATTTTTCATCAGGATAAGGCAATGTTACTTCCTGATATTCATCATTTTGTTCAGGTTTTGATTCGTATCAAACCTGTCATTAAGCCAATTTGTCCTCCTTGGGAGTCTTAATTTGGTTCTGATGGCTTTTCAGGCTCTTCTATTTGAGCATATGCTTGCTCTGGACATTAATTACTTTCATGGAAAGTATTGTTCTTTTTGGACATCTCTTCAGCTAGAACAGTTTTTGAATTATCTGTTCTTTTTTATGAATCTCTTTTTTCTGATTTTTTCATCAGGATAAGGTGGTTTTTGCTGTCCTCATTTCAATTATTACCTAAAGTTGTAAATTCTAACAACATTAGGGAGGAATTATTGTTTTCCTAAGACGTCTTTGGTGAGATTCTTACTTTCTTTGGATATGATAAGAGTTTTTGAAATTCTATGTTGAAGCTATTCAGATTTCAGATAGACTTCTAGTCTATTTGTTATCTTTTCTGGTCTTAGGAAGGTCAAAAGGCTTCTGCCATTTATTTGGCATCTTGCTTAAACTTTTGATTCATCATGCTTATTTGGAGTCGGGTGGATTCCTGCCTCGGAGGATTACGGCTCATTCTACTAGGTATGTTTCTACTTCCTGGGCTTTTTAAGAATGAAGCTTCTGTTGATCAGATTTGCAAAGCAATGACTTGGTCTTCTTTGCATACTTTTACTATGTTCTACCATTTTCATGTTTGCTCTTCTTTAGAAGCAGTTTTGGTAGAATGGTACTTCAGGCAGCTGTTTCAGTTTGATTCTTCTGCTTATAATTTCAGTTTTTTTAATTATAAAAATTTAAACTTTTTTGATTTGGGTAGTGGATTAATTTTTCAGCGGAATTGGCTGTCTTTATTTTATCCCTCCCTCTCTAGTAACTCTTGCGTGGAAGTTCCACATCTTGGGTATCTACTATTCCATACGTCACTAGCTCATGGACTCTTGCTAATTACATGAAAGAAAACATAATTTATGTAAGAACTTACCTGATAAATTCATTTCTTTCATATTAGCAAGTCCATGAGGCCCACCCTTTTTTGTGGTGGTTATGATTTTTTTGTATAAAGCACAATTATTCCAATTCCTTATTTCTCTTGTTAAGTGTATCCAGTCCACGGATCATCCATTACTTGTGGGATATTCTCCTTCCCAACAGGAAGTTGCAAGAGGATCACCCACAGCAGAGCTGCTATATAGCTCCTCCCCTCACTGCCATATCCAGTCATTCTCTTGCAACTCTCAACTAAGATGGAGGTCGTAAGAGGACTGTGGTGTTTTATACTTAGTTTATTTCTTCAATCAAAAGTTTGTTATTTTTAAATGGTACCGGAGTGTACTGTTTATCTCAGGCAGTATTTAGAAGAAGAATCTGCCTGCGTTTTCTATGATCTTAGCAGAAGTAACTAAGATCCTTTGCTGTTCTCACATATTCTGAGGAGTGAGGTAACTTCAGAGGGGGAATAGCGTGCAGGTTTTCCTGTAATAAGGTATGTGCAGTTAAAATATTTTTCTAGGGATGGAATTTGCTAGAAAATGCTGCTGATACCGAAGTACTGTAAGTAAAGCCTTAAATGCAGTGATAGCGACTGGTATCAGGCTTATTAATAGAGATACATACTCTTATAAAAGTGTATTTTAAAACGTTTGCTGGCATGTTTAATCGTTTTTTACATATGTTTGGTGATAAAACTTATTGGGGCCTAGTTTTTTCCACATGGCTGGCTTGAATTTTGCCTAGAAACAGTTCCCTGAGGCTTCCCACTGTTGTAATATGAGTGGAAAGGGCCTATTTTGGCGTTTTTTTTGCACAGCAAAAATTACAGACACAGACATCCAGCTTCTTCCTGCATGATCCAGGACATCTCTGAAGGGCTCAAAAGACTTCAAAAGTCGTATTGAGGTAGGTAAAAAACCACAGTAGAGCTGTGGCAGTTGTTGTGACTGTTTAAAAAACGTTTTTGTCATTTGTTATTCCGTTTTTGGTATTAAGGGGTTAATCATCCATTTGCAAGTGGGTGCAATGCTCTGCTAACTTATTACATACACTGTAAAAATTTCGTTAGTGTAACTGCATTTTTTCACTGTTATTTCAAAATTTGGGAAAATTTGTGTTTCTTAAAGGCGCAGTAACGTTTTTTATATTGCTTGTAAACTTGTTTTAAAGTGTTTTCCAAGCTTGCTAGTCTCATTGTTAGTCTGTTTAAACATGCCTGACACAGAGGAACCTACTTGTTCATTATGTTTGAAAGCCATGGTGGAGCCCCATAGGAGCTTAAACTTGATTCTTAAAGTTCTTCAGGGAGTTCCGTTTGAACCCCTTCATTCCATTGATATTAAACTTTTTTCTTGGAAAGTTCTGTTTTTGATGGCTATTTCCTTGGCTTGAAGAGTCTCTGAGTTATCTGCCTTACATTGTGATTCTCCTTATCTGATTTTTTATTCAGACAAGGTAGTTCTGCGTACCAAACCTGGGTTTTTACCTAAGGTGGTTTCTAACAGGAATATCAATCAAGAGATTGTTGTTCCATCATTGTGTCCTAATCCTTCTTCAAAGAAGGAACGTCTTTTGTATAATCTGGACGTAGTCTGTGCCTTGAAGTTTTACTTACAGGCTACTAAAGATTTTCGTCAAACATCTGCCCTGTTTGTCGTTTACTCTGGACAGAGGAGAGGTCTAAAAGCTTTGACAACCTCTCTCTCCTTTTGGCTTCGGAGCATAATACGCTTAGCCTATGAGACTGCTGGACAGCAGCCCCCTGAAAGGATTACAGCTCATTCTACTAGAGCTGTGGCTTCCACCTGGGCCTTTAAAAATGAGGCCTCTGTTGAACAGATTTGCAAGGCTGCGACTTGGTCTTCGCTTCACACCTTTTCAAAATTTTACAAATTTGACACTTTTGCTTCTTCGGAGGCTGTTTTTGGGAGAAAGGTTCTACAGGCAGTGGTTCCTTCCGTTTAAGTTCCTGCCTTGTCCCTCCCATCATCCGTGTACTTTAGCTTTGGTATTGGTATCCCACAAGTAATGGATGATCCGTGGACTGGATACACTTAACAAGAGAAAACATAATTTATGCTTACCTGATAAATTTATTTCTCTTGTAGTGTATCCAGTCCACGGCCCGCCCTGTCCTTTTAAGGCAGGTCTAAATTTTAATTAAACTACAGTCACCACTGCACCCTATGGTTTCTCCTTTCTCGGCTTGTTTCGGTCGAATGACTGGATATGGCAGTGAGGGGAGGAGCTATATAGCAGCTCTGCTGTGGGTGATCCTCTTGCAACTTCCTGTTGGGAAGGAGAATATCCCACAAGTAATGGATGATCCGTGGACTGGATACACTACAAGAGAAATAAATTTATCAGGTAACCATAAATTATGTTTTTTTGATGCTTTCGCTCCTTTCTTATCACCCCACTTCTTGGCTATTCGTTAAACTGAATTGTGGGTGTGGTGAGGGGTGTATTTATAGGCATTTTTAAGGTTTGGGAAACTTTGCCCCTCCTGGTAGGAATGTATATCCCATACGTCACTAGCTCATGGACTCTTGCTAATATGAAAGAAATGAATTTATCAGGTAAGTTCTTACATAAATTATGTTTTTCAGATTGACGATATACTCTTATATACCATTACCTCTACTGATTCTCGTTTAAGTACTGGTTTGGCTATCTACTTTATGTAGATGAGTGTCTTTTGGTAAGTATGTTTCCTTTTATTTATGACACTCTCAGCTATGGTTTGGCACTTTATATGTAAAGTTCTAAATATATGTTTTATACTTATATTTGCCATGATTCAGGTTAATCAGTATATTTCCTTCTTACAGGCTGTCAGTTTCATTTTTGAGAAATGCATATGAAAATTATTTCTTACCTGAAAATTTTTCAAATTGACTTTCTAAATTGTGGGCTGTTAGGCTCGCGGGAGCGCAAAATGCGATAATTTATTGCGTCATTTTTGGCGCGAGAATTAAGTTTGTTGACGTTATTACGTCATTTCCGGCGTCTTAGTTGGCGCCGAGAGTTTTCACGTAGTTGCGTCATCGATGATGCTCGTGCTTGTTGCAGACGTTTTTTGCGCCAAAAAATATTTGTCAGTTTGGGCGTCATACTTGGCGCCAGATTTTTGGATATTATTTAAGTCATTATTTCTTTTTGCTTCTGGTTTCCAGAGGCTTATTCTGTTTGCATTTTTTTCCCATTCCTGAAACTGTCATATAAGGAAATTTATAATTTTGCTTTATATGTTGTTTTTTTCTATTACATATTGCAAGATGTCTGAAGCTGACCCTGTTTCAGAATCTACTACTGGAATCCTGCTGCCTGATGTCGGTTCTACCAAAGCTAAGTGCATTTGTTGTAAACTTGTGGTAACTGTTCCTCCGGCTGTAGTTTGTGTTAGTTGTCATGATAAACTTTCTAAAGCAGACAATATTTCCATTAGTAGTAATCCATTACCTCTTGTTGTTCCTTCAACATCTAATGTTCAGGATATTCCTGTTAATGTGAGAGAATTTGTTTCTAATTCTATTCAGAAGGCCCTGTCTGTTATACCACCTTCTAATAAATGCAAAAGGTCTTTTAAAACTTCTTATAAATTCGATGAATTTTTAAATGACCGACAGCATTCTGATTTATCTATCTCTGATGAGGATCTATCTGGTTCAAAAGATTCTGACACTGACAAAACTTTATTTCTCCTACATTGGTGTGTCTGGTCCACGGCTTCATCCTTACTTGTGGGATATTCTCTTCCCCAACAGGAAATGGCAAAGAGAGCACAGCAAAAGCTGCCCATATAGCCCCCCCCTTTGGCTCCGCCCCCCAGTCATTCTCTTTGCCGCTCTGAACAAGTAGCATCTCCACAGGGATGGTAAAGAGTATGTGGTGTTAGTTGTAGTTTTATTTCTTCTATCAAGAGTTTGTTATTTTAAAATAGTGCCGGTTTGTACTATTTACTCTACAACAGAAAGTGATGAAGAGTTCTGTTAAAAGAGGAATATGATTTTAGCAACAGTAACTAAAATCCATTGCTGTTCCCACGCAGGACTGTTGAGCCCAGAGAACTTTAGTTGGGGGGAACAGTTTGCAGACTTTTCTGCTCCAGGTATGACTAGTCTCTTTTCTAACAAGACATAGTAATGCTAGAAGACTGTCATTTCCCTTTTGGGATCTGTAAGCCATTTTCTTAGACTCATAACAGAATGAAGGCTTATAAATGGGCTATATACTGGTTGACACTATTGTGGGCTAAATCGATTGATTTATATAATATTTATATGATTTTTGGAGTGTTTTGAGACTTGGAAACACTTTTGGGAACGTTTTATTACGCCTGGCAGTTTGTTAGACACCTAATCTAGTCAGGAAGGCCCCTTCACTCTGGTATGCAGAGGGAGGAAGCCTCATTTTCGCGCCTTAATTGCGCAGTTACTTCTGGAAGCAGTGCATGCAGCTTCATGTGAGAGGGTCCTGTGGCCACAAAAATGATTCTAAGAGGTTTATTTCTGTGGTGAATAACCCCCAAGGAAGGTAAAGCCGCAGCAAATGGCTGTGGCAGGGACTGTAGTGGGTTTAAACTGCTAAATTGAACAATTAGCAGTTTAAGGGGTTAAAGACTTGAAATTTGGTGTGCAATACTTTCAAAGCATTAAGACACTAGGGTGCAAATTTCGTAAAAATCGGATAATTCCTTAATAGTTTTTCAAACATTCAGAAATAAAGTGTACTCTGTTTATTATTTAAAGAGACAGTAACGGTTTTGTTTAAAAACGTTTTTTTTTTTGCATTAATAGCCTGACTAAGTCTGTCTAACATGTCTGTACCTTCAGATAGATTATGTTCTGTGTGTATGGAGGCCAAGGTGATTCCCCCTTTAAATGTATGTGAAAATTGTGCCATGGCGTCCAAACAAAGTAAGGACAGTAATGTCACATTTAATAAGGTTGCCCAAGATGATTCTTCAAATGAAGGTAGTGGGGATAGTTCATCATCCTCTCCTTCTGTGTCAACACCAGTTATGCCCGCGCAGGCGACACCTAGTACATCTAGCGCGCCAATGCTTGTTACTATGCAACAGTTAACTGCAGTAATGGATAATTCTATAGCAAATCTTTTATCCAAACTGCCAACACTTCCCAGAAAGCGTGATTGCTCAGTTTTGAATACAGAGGATGAGCAAGTGGGCGCTGATGATAGTTTATCTGTAATACCCTCACACCAGTCTGAATCGGCAGTGAGGGAGGGGCTGTCTGAGGGAGAAATTTCTGATTCAGGAAAAGTTTCTCAGCAGGCAGAACCTGATATCATGACGTTTAAATTTAAGTTAGAACATCTCCGCGCCCTGCTTAAGGAGGTGCTAACTACTCTTGACGATTGCGACTCTTTGGTAATTCCAGAGAAATTGTGCAAAATGGACAAATTCCTTGAGGTCCCTGTGCACGCTGATGCCTTTCCGATACCCAAGAGGGTGGCGGACATAGTGAACAAGGAGTGGGAGAAGCCAGGTATACCTTTTGTCCCACCTCCTATATTTAAGAAAATGTTCCCCATTGTCGACCCCAGAAGGGACGCATGGCAAACAGTCCCTAAGGTTGAAGGAGTAGTTTCTACGTTGGCCAAGCGCATGACTATTCCCATTGAGGACCGTTGTGCTTTCAAAGATCCTATGGATAAAAAATTGGAAGGATTGCTTAAAAAGATATTTGTTCAGCAAGGTTTCCTTCTTCAGCCAATTTCGTGCATTATTCCTGTCACCACGGTGGCGTCTTTTTGGTTCGAGGAACTAGAAAATTCGCTCAATAAGGAGACTCCATATGAGGAAGTCATGGACAGAATTCACGCACTAAAGTTGGCTAATTCCTTTATTTTAAATTCCGCTTTGCAATTGGCGAAACTAGCTGCGAAAAATTCAGGTTTTGCAATTGTGGCGCGCAGAGCGCTTTGGCTAAAATCTTGGTCGGCGGATGTGTCGTCCAAGACAAAATTGCTTAATATTCCTTTCAAAGGTAAGACCCTTTTTGGGCCAGAATTGAAGGAGATTATTTCAGACATCACTGAGGGAAAGGGCCATGCCCTCCCACAGGATAGGCCTTTCAAGGCTAAGAACAAATCTAATTTTCGTTCCTTTCGCAACTTCAGGAACGGACCATCTCCTAACTCTGCAGCCTCTAGACAAGAGGGTAACGCTTCCCAGGCTAAGCCAGCATGGAAACCAATGCAATGCTGGAACAAGGGTAAACAGGCCAAGAAGCCTGCTGCTGCTACCAAGACAGCATGAAGGGGTAGCCCCCGATCCGGGACCGGATCTAGTAGGGGGCAGACTTTCTCTCTTTGCTCAGGCTTGGGCAAGAGATGTTCAGGATCCCTGGGCACTAGAAATAGTCTCTCAGGTTTATCTTCTAGAATTCAAGGAACTTCCTCCAAGGGGAAGGTTCCACATGTCTCGCTTATCTTCAGACCAGATAAAGAGACAGGCATTCTTACATTGCGTAGGAGATCTATTAAAGATGGGAGTGATACACCCAGTTCCAACAGTGGAACAAGGTCAGGGGTTTTACTCAGACCTGTTTGTAGTTCCCAAAAAAGAGGGAACTTTCAGACCAATTCTGGATTTAAAAATTCTAAACAAATTCCTCAGAGTTCCATCGTTCAAAATGGAAACCATTCGAACGATTTTACCAACAACCCAGGAGGGTCAATATATGACTACCGTGGATTTAAAGGATGCGTACCTACATATTCCTATCCACAAAGATCATCATCAGTTCCTAAGGTTCGCCTTTCTGGACAAACATTACCAGTTCGTGGCTCTTCCGTTCGGTTTAGCCACTGCTCCCAGAATTTTCACAAAGGTGCTAGGGTCCCTTCTAGCGGTTCTAAGACCGAGGGGCATTGCAGTGGCACCTTACCTAGACGACATCCTAATCCAAGCGTCGTCCCTTTCCAGATCAAGGGCTCATACAGACATTGTATTAGCTTTTCTCAGGTCTCACGGGTGGAAGGTGAACATGGAAAAGAGTTCCCTGTCCCCATCTACAAGAGTTCCTTTTCTGGGAACAATAATAGATTCTGTAGAAATGAAGATTTTTCTGACAGAGGTCAGAAAATTAAAGCTTCTAAAGGCTTGTCAAGTTTTTCAATCTATTCCTCAGCCTTCCATAGCTCAGTGCATGGAAGTAATAGGTTTAATGGTTGCAGCAATGGACGTGGTTCCTTTTGCTCAAATTCATCTAAGACCATTGCAACTGTGCATGCTCAGACAGTGGAATGGGGATTATGCAGACTTGTCTCCCCAGATTCAAGTAGACCAGTTAACCAGAGACTCACTCCGTTGGTGGTTGACTCAGGATCACCTGTCTCAGGGAATGAGTTTACGCAGACCAGAGTGGGTCATTGTCACGACCGACGCCAGTCTATTAGGCTGGGGCGCGGTCTGGGACTCCCTGAAAGCTCAGGGTCTATGGTCTCGAGAAGAGTCTCTTCTCCCGATAAACATCCTGGAACTGAGAGCGATATTCAATGCGCTCCGGGCTTGGCCTCAACTAGCGAAGGCCGGATTCATAAGATTTCAGTCGGACAACATGACGACTGTAGCTTACATCAATCATCAGGGAGGAACAAAGAGTTCCTTGGCGATGAGAGAGGTATCCAAGATCATCAAATGGGCGGAGGATCACTCCTGCCATCTATCTGCAATTCACATCCCAGGAGTAGACAACTGGGAGGCGGATTATTTGAGTCGTCAGACTTTCCATCCGGGGGAGTGGGAACTCCACCCGGAGGTCTTTGCCCAGTTAAATCAATTATGGGGCATTCCAGACATGGATCTGATGGCGTCTCGTCAGAACTTCAAGGTTCCTTGCTACGGGTCCAGATCCAGGGATCCCAAGGCGACTCTAGTGGATGCATTAGTGGCGCCTTGGTCGTTCAACCTAGCTTATGTGTTTCCACCGTTTCCTCTCCTTCCCAGGCTCGTAGCCAGGATCAAACAGGAGAAGGCTTCGGTGATTCTGATAGCTCCTGCGTGGCCACGCAGGACTTGGTATGCAGACCTGGTGAATATGTCATCGGCTCCACCATGGAAGCTACCTTTGAGACAGGATCTTCTAGTACAAGGTCCATTCGAACATCCAAATCTAGTCTCTCTGCAGCTGACTGCTTGGAAATTGAACGCTTGATTTTATCTAAGGGTGGGTTTTCAGATTCAGTTATAGATACTCTGGTCCAAGCTAGAAAACCTGTGACTAGGAAAATTTACCATAAAATATGGAAAAAATATATCTGTTGGTGTGAATCTAAGGGATTCTCTTGGAGTAAAGTTAAAATTCCTAAGATTCTTTCCTTTCTCCAAGAGGGTTTGGATAAAGGGTTGTCAGCGAGTTCTCTAAAAGGACAGATATCTGCTTTGTCTGTTTTGTTACACAAACGCCTGGCAGCTGTGCCAGATGTACAAGCTTTTGTACAGGCCTTAGTCAGAATCAAGCCTGTTTACAGACCCATGACTCCTCCATGGAGTCTAAATTTAGTTCTTTCAGTTCTTCAAGGGGTTCCGTTTGAACCTCTACATTCCATAGATATTAAGTTACTATCTTGGAAAGTTCTGTTTTTTGTTGCTATTTCTTCTGCTAGAAGAGTTTCTGAATTGTCTGCTTTGCAGTGTGATCCACCCTATCTGGTATTCCATGCAGATAAGGTTGTTTGGCGTACCAAACCAGGTTTTCTTCCAAAAGTGGTTTCCAACAGGAATATTAACCAGGAAATAGTTGTTCCTTCTCTGTGTCCGAATCCAGTTTCGAAGAAGGAACGTTTGTTACACAATTTAGATGTGGTCCGTGCTTTAAAATTCTATTTAGATGCAACAAAGGATTTCAGACAGACTTCATCTTTGTCGTTTATTCTGGTAAGAGGAGAGGACAGAAAGCTACTGCTACCTCTCTTTCTTTTTGGCTGAAAAGCATCATCCGATTGGCTTATGAGACTGCCGGACGGCAGCCTCCTGAACGAATTACAGCTCACTCTACTAGAGCTGTGGCTTCCACATGGGCCGTCAAGAACGAGGCTTCTGTTGATCAGATATGTAAGGCAGCGACTTGGTCTTTTCTTCACACTTTTGCCAAATTTTACAAATTCGATACTTATGCTTCTTCGGAGGCTATTTTTGGGAGAAAGGTTTTGCAAACCGTGGTGCCTTCCGTTTAGGTATCCTGACTTGTTCCCTCCCTTCATCCGTGTCCTAAAGCTTTGGTATTGGTTCCCACAAGTAAGGATGAAACCGTGGACCGGACACACCAATGTAGGAGAAATCAGAATTTATGCTTACCTGATAAATTTCTTTCTCCTACGGTGTGTCCGGTCCACGGCCCGCCCTGGCTTTTAGTCAGGTTTCAAATTTTTTCTTTCTATACACTACAGTCACCACGGCACCCTATGGTTTCTCCTTTTTCTCCTAACCGTCGGTCGAATGACTGGGGGGCGGAGCCAGAGGGGGGGCTATATGGGCAGCTTTTGCTGTGCTCTCTTTGCCATTTCCTGTTGGGGAAGAGAATATCCCACAAGTAAGGATGAAGCCGTGGACCGGACACACCGTAGGAGAAAGAAATTTATCAGGTAAGCATAAATTCTGTTATTTATTTTAAATGGAGTATATTTGTTCTTTATTAAAAGAGGTGTTGATTGCATTAGATATGGAGCAGACTAGTCCTCTTGATAATGAAACCAGTAAACGTTTAAATTTGGTTTTTAAACCTCATGTAGTTCCAGAGGTTTTTCCAGTTCCTGATGCTATTTCAGATGTAATTTCTAGGGAATGGAATAGTCTGGGTACTTCATTTAATCCTTCTTCAAGGTTTAAGAAACTGTACCCTTTGCCGACTGATAGATTGGAGTTTTGGGAAAAGATCCCCAAAGTTGATGGTGCTATCTCTACTCTTGCAAAGCGTACTACTATTCCTACGGCAGATAGTACTTCTTTTAAAGATCCTTTAGATAGGAAGCTTGAATCTTATCTAAGGAAGGCTTATTTATGTTCAGGTCATCTTCTTAGGCCTGCTATTTCTTTGGCTGATGTTGCTGCTGCTTCAACTTTTTGGTTGGAAACTTTAGCGCAACAAGTACCAGATCCTAATGTGTATAGCATTGTTAAACTAATTCAACATGCTAATAATTTTATTTGTGATGCCATTTTCTATATAATTAGAATTGATGTCAGGTAAATGTCTTTAGCTATTTTAGCTAGAAGAGCTTTATGGCTTAAAACTTGGAATGCAGATATGACTTCTAAGTCAACGTTGCTATCTCTTTCTTTCCAAGGTAATAAATTATTTGGTTCTCAGTTGGATTCTATTATTTCAACTGTTACTGGGGGGAAGGGAGCCTTTCTTTCATGTAATTAGCAAGAGTCCATGAGCTAGTGACGTATGGGATATACATTCCTACCAGGAGGGGCAAAGTTTCCCAAACCTCAAAACGCCTACAAATACACCCCTCACCACACCCACAAATCAGTTTTACAAACTTTGCCTCCCGTGGAGGTGGTGAAGTAAGTTTGTGCTAGATTCTACGTTGATATGCGCTTCGCAGCAGGCTGGAGCCCGGTTTTCCTCTCAGTGTGCAGTGAATGTCAGAGGGATGTGAGGAGAGTATTGACTATTTGAATTCAATGGTCTCCTTCTACGGGATCTATTTCATAGGTTCTCTGTTATCGGTCGTAGAGATTCATCTCTTACCTCCCTTTTCAGATCGACGATATACTCTTATATACCATTACCTCTACTGATTCTCGTTTCAGTACTGGTTTGGCTTTCTACTACATGTAGATGAGTGTCCTGGGGTAAGTAAGTCTTATTTTTTGTGACACTCTAAGCTATGGTTGGGCACTTTTATGTAAAAGTTCTAAATATATGTGTTTAAACATTTATTTGCCTTGATTCAGGATGATCAATATTCCTTATTTCAGACAGTCAGTTTCATTATTTGGGATAATGCATATGAATTTTCAATTTTTTTCTTACCTTTAAATTGACTTTTTTCTCTGTGGGCTGTTAGGCTCGCGGGGGCTGAAAATGCTTCATTTTATTGCGTCATTCTTGGCGCAGACTTTTTTTGGCGCAAAAAAATTTCTTTGTCATTTCCGGCGTCATACTTGTCGCCGGAAGTTGTTTATGATTGGGTCATTTTTTTGACGTTTTGCTCCAAAAATGTCGGTGTCCCCGGATGTGGCGTCGTTCTTGGCGCCAAAAGCATTTAGGCGCCAATAATGTGGGCGTCTTTTTTTGGCGCTAAAAAATGTGGGCGTCATTATTGTCTCCACCTAAAGGGAGGGTGGGCAGTAGAGTAGCAGCGGGCAAAAGCCGCTTAAAATAGAGTAGGGGGGGGATGGAGGGCGGAGCCAATTAGTATGTCAAGTTTGTAAGCAGAAGTTGCTCAGGGTATAGTAATTTATATGCATAGTTGAGGGGCTATCAATAAGATAAATAAGGGTAGGTCTCAAGAAGGTTATGTGGAAGGGGGGGATATTAGTATGTATGGAATATAAGGGACTTCTGGGTGAGCTCCTCTCCTGGGGAAATGTCAGCTATAGACGATGCGGGAAAAAGGAGAAGGGGTATGACCCGCAGACAACCAGTACCGGCGGGAAAGGGAGGAGAGGGGGCTCAACAGTAACAGGGTATGAGCAGTGTAGGCAATACCTATGATAGATATATATTCTAACATGCAAGTCATACTATAATATATCCATGATAACAGTACCAATTTATATACTTAAGGAACTCAACTGAAGATCATGGAGAGTCTGTACTAACATGTCACTTGAATTATATCACTCCAGGTAACATAAGTAAAATTCTTAGCACGCCACACTGCCTCGGCCGCTGGCAGTGCGGGAGGATGCCAAGATATACTGGGGTCTCTGGGAGCAATATTCTAATGTAATGCAACATGACATAACACTTTCCACCATAATCCCCGTAACATAAGGATACAACCATGTACAATCATAGAAAAGAAACATTCATATCCTCACAGCCAGTAACCCCCCACATTGTCACAGCTATGGATAGGGATAGTTAGCATATGTAATACTAGCATATTACAGTAATATTGGCAAATTGTAGGACTATAGGCAAATATGCCCTAGCAAGATAAAATTATGTATCAGAGTTTACTATCAAAATAGCAAATATAGTGGTATGGAAACATATTAAATGTATGCTGATAGTAAAGCTTTACAAGTGAGGCCCCCTCTACGATGCAATAGTGTATTGGACATGGAATCTAAGTGCTGAAGTGAGTCTGCCCTAGTTGCAAGAACCTGTAGAGCTGTATTAGGATCCTAACTGTTATTGTATGGAGGTTTAAACCTAATCTAACCCTAATAGTACCAGGCAATATGTGGCATGAAACTCTATATGCTAACTGCAAAAATGATAGGTTTTGTGAGACAGCATAAAAACAGTTAAAATTCAACAAGCATGCACCAAATATATGCCAGTAGATAACAAAAACATTACAACACATTTTGCGGATTTTGTACAAGCTGAACACCATCATATAGAATTTTATAATAATAATGACCTGTCCTGCCGTGTAGCATAGATATTTCGCTTTTAATGGCTGTATTTTATTGCCTGTTATGGGTGCGACTCACAGCTGAAAAGTACCATGTGGATATTAAGATCAGTATAGCCTGGGGTAAAGTAGAGCAAAAATATATCTATTAAGCAATACAGGCAACTACTACCTAGCTATAAAATAACATAAGAGCAGGGATAACACTACATAATGATACCATAATACTATTACTTACATATATAAAACTAAGATTATTACATTACTCCCTACTCTAACACTGAATCTCTGTCTTCTAAAGGGCTAACAAAAATGCCATGTACAATTAAATAGAATAGGCTTAGCTGTTAACTCTAGGTTTGAGTCTCTTTTTAACTTTGAAAGTAACTGGGTGCATCAGATTTCACAGTCTTGATAAAGGAGACCCATCTCATAAACAAAATTAATAACAGGCCACTTGCAAGAGTAACTTAGCATTCAAACCTGCGTACACCACCCAGGTTGCTGCAAACTATTATTTTATGTCCCTTGCAGTGAATCGTCTTCTTGCTGCTGGGTTTTAGAGGGCCAATAGATCCAGCTCAACTAGGTGCTTTATTTCATCTGTCCTGTCAAATATTGTAGAGTACTGCAAAAGTAGGGGAATATATCTCGGGCAGTCAGCCGTCATAATCATGTTAAATTACCCCATTCATGCATTTCTTAGAGAAGTAAAATAACAATCAGACCTGGGCATTTTAAACAGAAAATAAGATAAAAATGAAAGCCCATTATAAACTGCTGTCAGGAGCTGTAATGCCCTCTATTATTCACACAGGGAACATCACATGAAGTGTCGCTGGGCTATAACTCCCCTGGATACCAATGTGCTGTAAAGAGCAAGTTCCGTAATTAGCCGATTCCAACTCTGCTAGTGTACCTGTAGCAGATTTCTATCGACAGGCTGATCCAGGGCCCCATGTAACAGTGTAGAAGTTGTTCAAAGTCCCGCACATCAATAACCCGTAAAAACATCTCTACAGGGACAGAGTGTGCATGTTGCATAGAGTATAGGGCAGGAGCTAGCGTGGCCCGTGACCCCCCTCCAGGTGCTGTACACACCGCGGTAGATATATCGTTGTCACACATTACCTCACTGAGGTCCACAGCTTCCTGGCTCTGAGGATAAGATAGACTGTAATCCGAACTCTGCCTTTCAGCAGATGGGATGCATAACTGTTGCTGTAGACTCCGTGCAGTGCTACACTCTGAACAGCCTGCAATTAGGCCTGTTGGAGAGTCCTGGGTAGAGGTTCCTTCAGTGGGGCGTCTGACCGCGGACCTTAGAGTAAGTTGGAGATCTGCTTGTTGTCGGTCTAGTCGGGAGCTAAGCTCGGTTAGGATGAGGGCCAGGTCTATCATTCTGAGGGCCGGTGTTACAGTAGAGAGATCAGGGATGTTTACCGTTTGGCGCGCACTCCCTTAACAAAGTAAGATGGCGACACCCACTATACGCTAACAGCTGAAGGGAGACACTGAACTCCCAGCTCCCAAATCCATAGAGGCGAAGAGGCTGCACAATAGTAGGTGATTCAGGATCAGTCCGTTAGACAGAGCAGATCACCCGGCTTTAGGAGCTGGTAGACTAGATACTGAAGACGGTTCCCATGTTTGTGGGGATGACAGCTGCGTGGCCTTCACGCTATGTTTAAATCTAAATCAGTCTTGTCCATCTGAGTCACAGTTCCTAAAATCTACCAAGATGTAGCAGGGTTTATGGGCTCTCCAAAGGATAGAATATGTCCAAGTATAGGTAGATGTACCTAGAAGATAGTCACAAATTCTGTATTGGCTTCAGGAGCTCAGCTAAGATGCGTCCTGCCATTGCGATAGTTTGCTCCGCCCCCCCTTGAGGATTAATTTTATTATTGAACAACAACCATGTTCTCAATGAACCCAAAAAACTCATTAATATCAAAGCTGAATAGTTTTGGAAGTAGTTTTTAGTTTGTTTTTAGTTATAGCTATTTTAGGGGGATATCTGTGTGTGCAGGTGACTATTACTGTGCATAATTATTAGGCAACTTAACAAAAAACAAATATATACCCATTTCAATTATTTATTTTTACCAGTGAAACCAATATAACATCTCAACATTCACAAATATACATTTCTGACATTCAAAAATAAAACAAAAACAAATCAGTGACCAATATAGCCACCTTTCTTTGCAAGGACACTCAAAAGCCTGCCATCCATGGATTCTGTCAGTGTTTTGATCTGTTCACCATCAACATTGCGTGTAGCAGCAACCACAGCCTCCCAGACACTGTTCAGAGAGGTGTACTGTTTTCCCTCCTTGTAAATCTCACATTTGATGATGGACCACAGGTTCTCAATGGGGTTCAGATCAGGTGAACAAGGAGGCCATGTCATTAGATTTTCTTCTTTTATACCCTTTCTTGCCAGCCACGCTGTGGAGTACTTGGACGCGTGTGATGGAGCATTGTCCTGCATGAAAATCATGTTTTTCTTGAAGGATGCAGACTTCTTCCTGTACCACTGCTTGAAGAAGGTGTATTCCAGAAACTGGCAGTAGGACTGGGAGTTGAGCTTGACTCCATCCTCAACCCGAAAAGGCCCCACAAGCTCATCTTTGATGATACCAGCCCAAACCAGTACTCCACCTCCACCTTGCTGGCGTCTGAGTCGGACTGGAGCTCTCTGCCCTTTACCAATCCAGCCACGGGCCCATCCATCTGGCCCATCAAGACTCACTCTCATTTCATCAGTCCATAAAACCTTAGAAAAATCAGTCTTGAGATATTTCTTGGCCCAGTCTTGACGTTTCAGCTTGTGTGTCTTGTTCAGTGGTGGTCGTCTTTCAGCCTTTCTTACCTTGGCCATGTCTCTGAGTATTGCACACCTTGTACTTTTGGGCACTCCAGAGATGTTGCAGCTCTGAAATATGGCCAAACTGGTGGCAAGTGGCATCTTGGCAGTTATTTTGCGCCTTGGTTTTTCCACACGCTTCTTGCGACCCTGTTGACTATTTTGAATGAAACGCTTGATTGTTCGATGATCACGCTTCAGAAGCTTTGCAATTTTAAGAGTGCTGCATCCCTCTGCAAGATATCTCACTATTTTTGACTTTTCTAAGCCTGTCAAGTCCTTCTTTTGACCCATTTTGCCAAAGGAAAGGAAGTTGCCTAATAATTATGCACACCTGATATAGGGTGTTGATGTCATTAGACCACACCCCTTCTCATTACAGAGATGCACATCACCTAATATGCTTAATTGGTAGTAGGCTTTCGAGCCTATACAGCTTGGAGTAAGACAACATGCATAAAGAGGATGATGTGGTCAAAATACTAATTTGCCTAATAATTCTGCACTCCCTGTATATGTTGTTTTTTCTCTTACATATTGCAAGATGTCTCAGATTGACCCTGGATCAGAAGCTACTTCTGGAAAAACGCTGCCTGATGCTGGTTCTACCAAAGTTAAGTGCATTTGTTGTAAACTTGTGGTAACTGTTCCTCCGGCTGTAGTTTGTGATGAATGTCATGATAAACTTGCTAAAGCAGATAATATTTCCATTAGTAATATTCCATTACCTGTTGCTGTTCCATCAACATCTAATACTCAGGATGTTCCTGTTAATATAAGAGATTTTGTTTCTAAATCTATTAGGAAGGCTATGTCTGTTATTCCTCCTTCCAGTAAGCGTAAAAGGTCTTTTAAAACTTCTCATTTCTCAGATGAATTTTTAAATGAACATCATCATTCTGATTTGTCTGTTTCTGATGAGGATTTTTCTGGTTCAGAGGATTCTGTCTCGGATATTGACACTGATAAATCTTCATATTTATTTAAAATGGAATTTATTCGTTCTTTACTTAAAGAAGTTTTAATCGCATTAGAAATGGAGGAATCTAGTCCTCTTGATATTAAATCTGCTAAGCGTTTAAATTCGGTTTTTAAACCTCCTATAGTTATTACGGAAGTTTTTCCTGTCCCTGATGCTATTTCTGAAGTAATTTCTAGGGAATGGAATAATCTGGGTAATTCTTTTACTCCTTCTAAAAGGTTTAAGAAATTGTATCCTGTGCCATCTGACAGATTAGAGTTTTGGGACAAAATCCCTAAAGTTGATGGGGCTATCTCTACTCTTGCTAAACGTACTACTATTCTATGGCAGATAGTACTTCCTTTAAGGATCCTTTAGATAGGAAGATTGAATCCTTTCTAAGGAAAGCTTATTTATGTTCAGGTAATCTTCTTAGGCCTGCTATTTCTTTGGCTGATGTTGCTGCAGCTTCCACTTTTTGGGTGGAGGCTTTGGCACAACAAGTGTCAGATCATAATACTCATAGCATTGTTAAACTTCTTCAACATGCTAATAACTTTATTTGTGATGCCATCTTTGATATCATTAGAGTTGATGTCAGGTATATGTCTTTAGCTATTTTAGCTAGAAGAGCTTTATGTCTTAAAACTTGGAATGCTGATATGTCTTCTAAGTCCACTTTGCTTTCCCTTTCTTTCCAAGGTAATAAATTGTTTGGTTCCCAGTTGGATTCTATTATTTCAACTGTTACTGGGGGGAAAGGAACTTTTTTACCTCAGGATAAAAAATCTAAAGGTAAATATAGGTCTGCTAATCGTTTTCGTTCCTTTCGTCAGAATAAGGAACAGAAGCCTGATCCTTCCCCTAAAGGAACGGTTTCTGTTTGGAAACCGTCTCCAGTCTGGAATAAATCCAAGCCTTTTAGAAAGCCAAAGCCAGCTCCCAAGTCCACATGAAGGTGCGGCCCTCATTCCAGCGCAGCTGGTAGGGGGCAGATTACGATTTTTCAAAGAAATTTGGATCAATTCGATTCACAGTCTTTGGATTCAGAACATTGTTTCACAAGGGTACAGAATAGGTTTCAAGGTAAGGCCACCTGCAAGAAGATTTTTTCTTTCTCGTATTCCAATAAATCCAGTGAAGGCTCAGGCATTTCTGAAATGTGTTTCAGATCTAGAGTTGGCTGGAGTAATTGTGCCAGTTCCAGTTCTGGAACAGGGTCTGGGGTTTTACTCAAATCTATTCATTGTACCAAAGAAGGAGAATTCCTTGAGACCAGTTCTGGATTTAAAAATATTGAATCGTTATGTAAGGATACCAACATTCAAAATGGTAACTATAAGGACTATTCTGCCTTTTGTTCAGCAAGGGCATTATATGTCCACAATAGATTCATCCAGATCACTTTCAGTTTCTGAGATTCTGTTTTCTAGACAAGCATTACCAATTTGTGGCTCTGCCATTCGGCCTAGCCACGGCTCCAAGGATTTTTTCAAAGGTTCTCGGTGCCCTTCTATCTGTAATCAGAGAACAGGGTATTGTGGTATTTCCTTATTTGGACGATATCTTGGTACTTGCTCAGTCTTCACATTTAGCAGAATCTCATACGAATCGACTTGTGTCGTTTCTTCAAGAACATGGTTGGAGGATCAATTTACCAAAGAGTTCATTGATTCCTCAGACAAGGGTAACCTTTTTAGGTTTCCAAATAGATTCAGTGTCCATGACTTTGTCTCTGACGGACAAGAGACGTCTGAAATTGATTTCAGCTTGTCGAAACCTTCAGTTTCAATCATTCCCTTCGGTAGCCTTATGCATGGAAATTCTAGGTCTTATGACTGCTGCATCGGACGCGATCCCCTTTGCTCGTTTTCACATGCGACCTCTTCAGCTCTGTATGCAGAACCAGTGGTGCAGGGATTATACAAAGATATCACAGTTAATATCTTTAAATCCGATTGTACGACACTCTCTGACGTGGTGGACAGATCACCATTGTTTAGTTCAAGGGGCTTATTTTGTTCTTCCAACCTGGACTGTGATCTCAACAGATGCGAGTCTGACAGATTGGGGAGCTGTATGGGGGTCTCTGACAGCGCAGGGGGTTTGGGAATCTCAGGAGGCGAGATTACCAATCAACATTTTGGAACTCCGTGCGATTTTCAGAGCTCTTCAGTCGTGGCCTCTTCTGAAGAGAGAATCGTTCATTTGTTTTCAGACGGACAATGTCACAACCGTGGCATATGTCAATCATCAAGGGGGGACTCACAGTCCTCTGGCTATGAAAGAAGTATCTCGGATACTTGTATGGGCGGAATCCAGCTCCTGTTTTATTTCTGGGGTTCACATCCCAGGTATAGACAATTGGGAAGCGGATTATCTCAGTCGCCAGACGTTACATCCGGGCGAATGGTCTCTTCACCCAGAGGCATTTCTTCAGATTGTTCAAATCTGGGGTCTTCCAGAAATAGATCTGATGGCTTCTCATCTAAACAAGAAACTTCCCAGGTATCTGTCTAGATCCAGGGATCCTCAGGCGGAGGCAGTGGATGCATTGTCGCTTCCTTGGAAGTATCATCCTGCCTATATCTTTCCGCCTCTAGTTCTTCTTCCAAGAGTGATTTCCAAGATTCTAAAGGAGCGTTCGTTTGTACTGCTGGTGGCTCCAGCATGGCCTCACAGGTTTTGGTATGCGGATCTTGTTCAGATGGCTTCTTGCCAACCTTGGACTCTTCCGTTAAGACCAGACCTATCTCAAGGCCCATTTTTCCATCAGGATCTCAAATCATTAAATTTGAAGGTATGGAGATTGAACGCTTGATTCTCAGTCATAGAGGTTTCTCTGACTCCGTAATTAATACTATGTTACAGGCTCGTAAATCTGTGTCTAGGAAGATATATTATCGAGTCTGGAAGACTTACATTTCTTGGTGTTCTTCTCATCAATTTTCCTGGCATTCTTTTAGAATTCCTAGAATTTTACAGTTTCTTCAGGATGGTCTGGATAAAGGTTTGTCTGCAAGTTCCTTGAAAGGACACATTTCTGCTCTTTCTGTGCTGTTTCACAGAAAGATTGCTAATCTTCCTGATGTTCATTGTTTTGTACAAGCTTTGGTTCGTATCAAACCTGTCATTAAGTCAATTTCTCCTCCTTGGAGTTTGAATTTGGTTCTGGGGGCTCTACAAGCTCCTCCTTTTGAACCTATGCATTCTCTGGATATTAAATTACTTTCTTGGAAAGTTTTGTTTCTTTTGGCCATCTCTTCTGCTAGAAGAGTTTCTGAGTTATCTGCTCTTTCTTGTAAATCTCCTTTTCTGATTTTTCATCAGGATAAGGCGGTGTTGCGGACTTCATTTAAATTTTTACCTAAGGTTGTGAATTCTAACAACATTAGTAGAGAATTTGTGGTTCCTTCATTGTGTCCTAATCCTAAGAATTCTAAGGAAAGATCGCTACATTCTTTGGATGTACTAAGAGCTTTGAAATATTATGTTGAAGCTACTAAAGATTTCCGAAAGACTTCTAGTCTATTTGTTATCTTTTCTGTTTCTAGGAAAGGTCAGAAGGCCTCTGCCATTTCTTTGGCGTCTTGGTTAAAGTCTTTGATTCATCATGCTTATGTTGAGTCAGGTAGAACTCCGCCTCAAAGGATTACGGCTCATTCTACTAGGTCAGTTTCTACTTCCTGGGCGTTTAGGAATGAAGCTTCGGTTGATCAGATTTGCAAAGAAGCAACTTGGTCTTCTTTGCATACTTTTACTAAATTCTACCATTTTGATGTTTTCTCTTCTTCCGAAGCAGTTTTTGGTAGAAAAGTACTTCAGGCAGCTGTTTCAGTTTGATTCTTCTGCTTATAATTTCAGTTTTTTTCTTTATAAGATTGAAACTTTTGATTTGGGTTGTGGATTCTTTTTTCAGCGGAATTGGCTGTCTTTATTTTTTTTCCTCCCTCTCTAGTGACTCTTGGGTGGAGTTCCATATCTTGGGTACTTGCTATCCCATACATCACTAGCTCATGGACTCTTGCCAATTAAATGAAAGTAAACATAATTTATGTAAGAACTTACCTGATAAATTCATTTCTTTCATATTGGCAAGAGTCCATGAGGCCCAACCTTATTGTGGTGGTTATGATTTTTGTATAAAGCGCAATTATTCCAATTCCTTGTTGATGCTTTTCGCTCCTTTCTTATCACCCCACTTCTTGGCTATTCGTTAAACTGAATTGTGGGTGTGGTGGGGGGTGTATTTATAGGCATTTTGAGGTTTGGGAAACTTTGCCCCTCCTGGTAGGAATGTATATCCCATACATCACTAGCTCATGGACTATTGCCAATATGAAATTAATTAATTTATCAGGTAAGTTCTTACATAAATTATGTTTTTGCTTTGTTCTCTTGGTATTCTTAGTGTAAAACTTAACCTAGGAGGTTCATATGCTAATTTCTTAGACCTTGAAGGCCGCCTCTTATCTGAATGCATTTTGACAGTTTTTCACCACTAGAGGGTGTTGGTTCACGTGTGTCATATAGATAACACTGTGCTCACGCATGTGGAGTTACCTAGGAGTCAGCACTGATTGGCTAAAATGCAAGTCTGTAAAAAGAACTGAAATAAGGGGGCAGTTTACAGAGGCTTAGATACAAGGTAATCACAGCGGTAAAAAAGTGTATTAACCCCTAAATGACTGTGGCAGGCATGTTCTACAAAAAACGGTCGTTAACAACCAAGAACTGGAAGCAATCGTGATCACTTCCAGCCGCTTTTAAGGTATTGCAGCGCTGCCTCAATATTGTGGCCCTCTCTGCATTGGCCAGTGATGGCGCACGAGGGGGCAGGAGCGGCCATGCTACACATATTAAGTGCTGCGTAAGGGAAGTAGGAGGGGGGTAGGGTATTGAGGGGGGGGGGCAGCTACACTACAGAAAAAATGTTTTTTTATTTCATTTTTTATTAAAAAAAAAAAAAGCATTTTTTTTAGAAAACTGGGTGCTGGCAGCCAGTACCCAAGATGGCGGCAAATAGGTAGAAGGGGGAGGGTTAGAGAGCTGTTTGGGGGGATCAGGGAAGTTGGGGGCTAAGAGGGGATCCAACACTGCAGAATATAAATTGAAAAATATATATATATATATATATATATATAAAAAAGTTTTTTATTTTAGTACTTGCAGACTTTCTGCCAGGACTTAAGATGGCAGTGACAATTGTGAGGTGGGGGAGGAAAGAGAGCTGTTTGAGAGGGGTCAGGGAGGGATCAGGGGGTGGGATGATCTCTACACTAAAGCTAAAATTAACCCTACAAGCTACTTAATTAACACCTTCACTGCTGGGCATAATATAAGTGTGTTGCACAGAGGCATTTAGCGGCCTTCTAATTACCAAAAAGCAATGTCAAAGCCATATATGTCTGCTATTTCTGAACAAAGGGGATCCCAGAGAAGCATTTACAACCATTTGTGCCATAATTGCACAAGCTGTTTGTAAATAATTTCGTTTGTGGAAAAGGGAACAATTTTTTTAATTTGATTGCATTTGGCGGTGAAATGGTGGCATGAAATATTCCAAAATGGGCTTAGATCAATACTTTGGGTTGTCTACTAAAAAAAATATATACATGTCAAGGGATATTCAGGGATTCCTGACAGATATCAGTGTTACAATGTAACTATTGCTAATTTTGAAAAAAAAAATGGTTTGGAAATAGCAAAGTGCTGCTTGTATTTATTGCCCTATAACTTGCAAAAAAAGCAAAGAACATGTAAACATTGGGTATTTCTAAACTCAGGACAAAATTTAGAAACTATTTAGCATGGGTGTTTTTTGCTGGTTGCAGATGTGTAACAGATTTTGGGGGTCATATATTATTTTTTTTTAATAGTAAATTATATGATAAAAATAATTATATCTTTAGAAAGTCCATTTAATGGCGAGAAAAACGTATAATATGTGTGGGTACAGTAAATGAGTAAGAGGAAAATTACAGCTAAACACAAACACAGCAGAAATGTAAAAATGGTCCTTAACGGTAAGAAAATTGAAAAATGGTCTGGTCACTAAGGGGTTAATATAGCTGTGTTGGTTATGCAATACTAGGGAATGGGTAATAAAGGGATTATCTATCTTTTAAAACAAAAATTCTGGTGTAGACTGTCCCTTTAATTTGAATCCATCCTGCTTTAAACCACAACTAATATCTTCTTGGTTTGCATTCACCTTGTTTTATAACTAAAGTATTTCTAATTGTTCGCACTATTATCCTTCCATTCAAAGGGAAGCCACTCTACCAAAGTTGAAGCTGTGATCCGAACACTTATGAAGATTCACATTCGAGATCCTGGTGCCAAAGCATTGGTTTTCTCAACCGTAAGAATTTTATTTTTAATTAGTTTGTTTTCCCCTAAATTTCTTGTCATGAACCCCTGAAACATATGTGTTTCTGTTTGAATGTTTGACTTTTTAAATAACTATTTTCAAAGCTTTTCAATCTGGGGGACACATGTTTAATTTGTATTTTTTTTATATATAGTTGCTTGAGGTATTTTACATTTTAAATTCATGGGAACTTAGGTTATAGGATATTTTTAAACATAATATTTACCCTATGTTATACTGTTTTTCTTTTTTAACCCTTTAATGACAGGGTCATAATGTCTACATCGGAACAACGTTCTGATGTAGACAAATTGAAATCCCGCGAACGTGCACGCGATCGCAAGATTTTAATTATGGGATCGAGTCAGGGGGCGTCCCTATGACGCTAGGCACGCCCTCCAGACCGCGATCACATCCAGGAAGCGCCGTTGGCTTCAAGACAGCCAAACGGCTATGACGTTGTATTTACTGCTAACGGTGCTAAAGCCCAGGGCCGTTTGGATGGAATACAACGCCATAACGGTGGTAAAAGGTTCATTCCCATTCATATTTTGTTCTGGCTTGTTTTTATCTCACGGGGGAGTATTACTCAGCAAAACACATTATGAGCGGCGCTTACAGAGTGGGACACTTTTTAAATAGTATCAAGGAGATCATGAAGTTTAAATAGAGTTAGAGTAAAAATAAAATAAAAATTATGAGTACAAATTAAGAATATTTGTTAATATAAATAAAATTATTATGTACTATTACCAACAATACAAATAACATAAAACTACCTTCAAAGAAACTCAGTGAAAAATGACTCAGTTTAGTGTTCTTCAGCTATTCCTTAAAGGGACATGAAACACAAAAAAATTATTTCATGATTCAGATAGAGAATACAATTTTTAAAAAAAGTTTCCAATTTATATTATCAAATTTGCTTTGTTCTCTTGTTATAGTTTGTTGAAGAGATATCAAGATTATAGAGTGCACTACATGACAGGAAATAGTGCTGCCATCTAGTGATATTGTTAATGTATAGCTTGCAAAACTGCTGCTATATATAGTGCTGCAGACACATGCATCCTCCTGAACTTACTTTCCTGCTTTTCAGTAAAGGATAACAAGAAAATAAAGAAAATTTGATAATAGAAGTAAATGAGAAATTTTAAATTGTAGACTCTTTCTGAATCATGAAATAAAATTGTATGTCCCTTTAAGGATATATTACACAGCCGGCACCTGCATGTACTTGCAGCTTGACATAAACAAGGAAGTAAAGGCACGTTATTATGTCCCTTTAAGGATACATTGCACAGCCGGCACCTGGCTGTACTTGCAGCTTGACATAAACAAGGAAGTAAAGGCACGTTGTTATGTCCCTTGTCTGATGTATGTAAATAGTTACATCACCTTGTGGCTTCAGCTGCAAGCGTCTTCCACTCTTCCAGTGCTACTAGCGGCAGTCGCCTCCTTTCTGTGATGTCACTTTGGAGCGTGTCTATCACTTCTTCCTTGCCAGTGCTTTCTACAATCCTTCCCCGCTTATAGCGTTATGGTCCCTTCACCCCTTATGACACCAGAGCTACCCAGTGCTGTTAGATTACACACATGAGGATGGCTTCAAATATTCCTCTATGCTCTCCTATGGGTGCCACAGGAGAACAATGTGCAAACTTGGTTGACCCTTTAAGGGTTTCACTAAAGGGAGTAGTTCCTGATAATCCTTCAGCGTGTTACACCCCAATGGGCTTTATTAATATAATGTCAGCAACTACATTAGTAGGGTTTTAAATTCCCTCCTCTTAACTTAGTTAGACATCACTCAGACAGGTATATCTTCTTCTCTTAAAGAGACATGAAACCCAAAAAATGTTCTTTCATGATTTAGGTAGAACATACAATTTCTTTCATGTAATTAGCAAGAGTCCATGAGCTAGTGACGTATGGGATATACATTCCTACCAGGAGGGGCAAAGTTTCCCAAACCTTAAAATGCCTATAAATACACCCCTCACCACACCCACAATTCAGTTTTTACAAACTTTGCCTCCGATGGAGGTGGTGAAGTAAGTTTGTGCTAGATTCTACGTTGATATGCGCTCCGCAGCAAGTTGGAGCCCGGTTTTCCTCTCAGCGTGCAGTGAATGTCAGAGGGATGTGAGGAGAGTATTGCCTATTTGAATGCAGTGATCTCCTTCTACGGGGTCTATTTCATAGGTTCTCTGTTATCGGTCGTAGAGATTCATCTCTTACCTCCCTTTTCAGATCGACGATATACTCTTATATATACCATTACCTCTGCTGATTCTCGTTTCAGTACTGGTTTGGCTTTCTACAAACATGTAGATGAGTGTCCTGGGGTAAGTAAATCTTATTTTCTGTGACACTCTAAGCTATGGTTGGGCACTTTGTTTATAAAGTTCTAAATATATGTATTCAAACATTTATTTGCCTTGACTCAGAATGTTCAACATTCCTTATTTTTCAGACAGTCAGTTTCATATTTGGGATAAATGCAATAATTTTTTCTTACCTTAAAAAATTTGACTTTTTCCCTGTGGGCTGTTAGGCTCGCGGGGGCAGAAAATGCTTCATTTTATTGCGTCATTCTTGGCGCAGACTTTTTTGGCGCAAAATTTTTTTTCTGTTTCCGGCGTCATACGTGTCGCCGGAAGTTGCGTCATTTTTTGACGTTTTTTTTGCGTCAAAAATGTCGGCGTTCCGGATGTGGCGTCATTTTTGGCGCCAAAAGCATTTAGGCGCCAAATAATGTGGGCGTCTTTTTTGGCGCTAAAAAATATGGGCGTCATTTTTGTCTCCACATTATTTAAGTCTCATTATTTATTGCTTCTGGTTGCTAGAAGCTTGTTCACTGGCATTTTTTTCCCATTCCTGAAACTGTCATTTAAGGAATTTGATAAATTTTGCTTTATATGTTGTTTTTTTCTTTTACATATTGCAAGATGTTCCACGTTGCAACTGAGTCAGAAGATACTTCAGGAAAATCACTGCACAGTGCTGGAGCTACCAAGCTAAGTGTATCTGCTATAAACTTTTGGTATCTGTTTCTCCAGCTGTTGTTTGTATTGCATGTCATGTCAAACTTATTAATGCAGATAAAATTTCCTTTAGTACTGTTACATTACCTGTTGCTGTTCCGTCAACATCTAATTTTCAGAGTGTTCCTGATAACATAAGAGATTTTATTTTTTAAATCCATTAAGAAGGCTATGTCTGTTATTTCTCCTTCTAGTATACATAAAAGTCTTTTAAAACTTCTCTTTTTTCAGATGAATTTTTAAATGAACATCATCATTCTGATACTGATAATGGTTCTTCTGGTTCAGAGGTTTCTGTCTCAGAGGTTGATGCTGATAAATCTTTGTATTTGTTCAAGATGGAATTTATTCGTTCTTTACTTAAAGAAGTATTATTTGCATTAGAAATAGAGGATTCTGGTCCTCTTGATACTAAATGTAAACGTTTAAATAAGGTTTTTTAAATCTCCTGTAGTTATTCCAGAAGTGTTTTATCTCCCTGATGCTATTTCTGAAGTAATTTCCAGGGAATGGAATAATTTGGGTAATTTATTTTCTCCTTCTAGACGTTTAAGCAAATTATATCCTGTGCCATCTGACAGATTAGAGTTTTTTGGGACAAAAATCCTTAAGGTTATGGGGCTGTCTCTACTCCTGCTAATGTACTACTATTCCTACGGCAAATAGTACTTCATTTAAGGATCCTTTAGATAGGAAAATTGAATCCTTTCTAAGAAAAGCTTACTTATGTTCAGGTAATCTTCTTAGACCTGCTATATTTTTAGCGGATGTTGCTGCAGCTTCAACTTTTTGGTTAGAAGCTTTAGCGCAACAAGTAACAGATCATAATTTTTATAGCATTATTATTATTCTATAACATGCTAATAATTTTATTGGTGATACGATCTTTTGATATCATTAGAGTTGATGTCAGGTATATGTCTCTAGCTATTTTAGCTAGAAAAGCTTTATGGATTAAACTTGGAATGCTGATATGTCTTCTAAGTCAACTTTGCTTTCCCTTTCTTTCCAGGGTAAATAATCATTTTCGTTCCTTTCCTCACAACAAGGAACAAAAGCCTGATCCTTCATCCTCAGGAGCGGTATCAGTTTGGAAACTATTTCCAGTTTGGAATATATCCAAGCCTTATAGAAACCTATAGCCAGCTCCTAAGTACCTATGAAGGTGCGGCCCTTATTCCAGCTCAGCTGGTATGGGGCAGATTACGTTTTCTTCAAAGAAATTTGGATCAATTCCGTTCTCAATCTCTGGTTTCAGAAACATTGTTTCAGAAAGGTACAGAATTGGCTTCAAGTTAAGGCCTCCTGCTAAGAGATTTTTTTCTTTCCCGTGTCCCAGTTAACACAGCAAAGGCTCAGCATTTCTGAAATGTGTTTCAGATCTAGAGTTGGCCGGAGTATTTATGCCAGTTCCAGTTCTGGAACAGGGGCTGGGGTTTTTTATTTTATCTCTTCATTGTACCAGAGAAGGTCAATTCCTTCAGACCAGTTCCGGATCTATCATTATTGAATCGTTATGTTAGGATACCAACATTCAAGATGGTTACTGTAGGACTATCCTGCCTTTTGTTTAGCAAGGGCATTATATGTCTACAATAGATTTACAGGATGTGTATCTGCATATTCCGATTCATCCAGATCACTTTTAGTGTCTGAGATTCTCTTTTTAGACAAGCATTACCAGTTTTGTGGCTCTACCGTTTGACCTAGCCTCAGTTCCAAGAATTTTTTTCAAAGATTCTCGGTGCCCTTCTTTCTGTATTCAGAGAACAGGGTTTTGGTATTTCCTTATTTGGACGATATCTTGGTACTTGCTCAGTCTTCTCATTTTCGAAGAATCTCATACGAATCGACTTGTGTTGTTTCTTCAAGTTCATGGTTGAAGGATCAATTTACCAATCAGTTCATTGATTCCTCAGACAAGGGTAACCTTTTTTAGGTTTCTAGATAGATTCAGTGTCTATGACTCTGTCCTTGTCAGACAAGAGAAGTTTAACATTGATATCAGCTTGTCAAAACCTTCAGTCACAATCATTCCCTTTGGTAGCCTTATGCATGGAAATGTTGGGTCTTAGGACTGCCGCATCAGATGCGATCTCCTTTGCTCGTTTTCACATGCGACCTCTTCAGCTCTGTATGCTGAACCAATGGTTACTCAAAGATATCTCAATTAATATCTTTAAACCGATTTTACGACACTCTCTGACATGGTGGACAGATCACCATCGTTTAGTTCAGGGGGCTTCTTTGTTCTTCCGACCTGGACTATAATCTCAGCAGATGCAAGTCTTACAGGTTGGGGAGCTGTGTGGGGGTATCTGACGGCACAAGGGGTTTGGGAATCTCAGGAGGTGAGCTTTCCGATCAATATTTTGGAACTCCGTGCAATTTTCAGAGCTCTTCAGTCTTGGCCTCTTCTGAAGAGAGAGTTGTTCATTTGTTTTCAGATAGACAATGTCACAACTGTGGCATACATCAATCATCAAGGAGGGACTCACAGTCTTCTGGCTATGAAAGAAGTATCTCGAATTTTGGTTTGGGCGGAATCCAGCTCCTGTCTAATCTCTGCGGTTCATATCCCAGGTATGGACAATTGGAAAGCGGATTATCTCAGTCGCCAAACGTTGCATCCGGGCGAATGGTCTCTTCACCCAGAGGTATTTCTTCAGATTGTTCAAATGTGGGAACTTCCAGAAATAGATCTGATGGCTTCTCATCTAAACAAGAAACTTCCCAGGTATCTGTCCAGATCCCGGGATCCTCAGGCGGAGGCAGTGGATGCATTATCACTTCCTTGGAAGTATCATCCTGCCTATATCTTTCCGCCTCTAGTTCTTCTTCCAAGAGTAATCTCCAAGATTCTGAAGAAATGCTCGTTTGTTCTGCTGGTAGCTCCGGCATGGCCTCGCAGGTTTTGGTATGCGGATCTTGTCCGGATGGCCTCTTGCCAACCGTGGACTCTTCCGTTAAGACCAGACCTTCTGTCTCAAGGTCCTTTTTTCCATCAGGATCTGAAATCCTTAAATTTAAAGGTATGGAGATTGAACGCTTGATTCTTGGTCAAAGAGGTTTCTCTGACTCTGTGATTAATACTATGTTACAGGCTCGTAAATCTGTATCCAGAGAGATATATTATAGAGTCTGGAAGACTTATATTTCTTGGTGTCTTTCTCATCATTTTTCTTGGCATTCTTTTAGAATACCGAGAATATTACAGTTTCTTCAGGATGGTTTAGATAAGGGTTTGTCCGCAAGTTCCTTGAAAGGTCAAATCTCTGCTCTTTCTGTTCTTTTTCACAGAAAGATTGCTATTCTTCCTGATATTCATTGTTTTGTACAAGCTTTGGTTCGTATAAAGCCTGTCATTAAGTCAATTTCTCCTCCTTGGAGTTTGAATTTGGTTCTGGGGGCTCTTCAAGCTCCTCCATTTGAACCTATGCATTCATTGGATATTAAATTACTTTCTTGGAAAGTTTTGTTCCTTTTGGCCATCTCTTCTGCCAGAAGAGTTTCTGAATTATCTGCTCTTTCTTGTGAGTCTCCTTTTCTGATTTTTCATCAGGATAAGGCGGTGTTGCGAACTTCTTTTGAATTTTTGCCTAAGTTGTGAATTCCAACAACATTAGTAGAGACATTGTGGTTCCTTCATTATGTCCTAATCCTAAGAATTCTAAGGAGAAATCGTTGCATTCTTTGGATGTTGTTAGAGCTTTGAAATATTATGTTGAAGCTACTAAGTCTTTCCGAAAGACTTCTAGTTTATTTGTTATCTTTTCCGGTTCTAGAAAGGCCAGAAAACTTCTGCCATTTCTTTGGCATCTTGGTTGAAATCTTTAATTCATCTTGCCTATGTTGAGTCGGGTAAAACTCCGCCTCATAGGATTACAGCTCATTCTACTAGGTCAGTTTCTACTTCCTGGGCGTTTAGGAATGAAGCAGTTGGTCAGATTTGCAAAGCGGCAACTTGGTCCTCTTTGCATACTTTTACCAAATTCTACCATTTTGATGTATTTTCTTCTTCTGAAGCAGTTTTTGGTAGAAAAGTACTTCAGGCAGCGGTTTCAGTTTGAATCTTCTGCTTATGTTTTTCATTAAACTTTATTTTGGGTGTGGATTATTTTCAGCAGGAATTGGCTGTCTTTATTTTATCCCTCCCTCTCTAGTGACTCTTGTGTGGAAAGATCCACATCTTGGGTAGTCATTATCCCATACGTCACTAGCTCATGGACTCTTGCTAATTACATGAAAGAAAACATAATTTATGTAAGAACTTACCTGATAAATTCATTTCTTTCATATTAGCAAGAGTCCATGAGGCCCGCCCTTTTTTGTGGTGGTTATGATTTTTTTTTTTTTTTTTTTTGTATAAAGCACAATTATTCCAATTCCTTATTTTATATGCTTTCGCACTTTTTTCTTATCACCCCACTTCTTGGCTATTCGTTAAACTGAATTGTGGGTGTGGTGAGGGGTGTATTTATAGGCATTTTAAGGTTTGGGAAACTTTGCCCCTCCTGGTAGGAATGTATATCCCATACGTCACTAGCTCATGGACTCTTGCTAATATGAAAGAAATGAATTTATCAGGTAAGTTCTTACATAAATTATGTTTTTAAACAATTTTCAAGTTTACTTCTATTATCAAATTTGCTTTATTTTCTTGGTATCATTTGTTGAAGGAGCAGCAATACTGGTTTCTAACTGAACACATGAGTGAGCCAATGACAATCGGTGTATATATATATATATATGCATCCACCAATCAGCAGCTAGAACCTAGGTTCTTTGCTGCTCCTGAGCTTACCTAGTTAAACCATTCAGCAAAGGATAACAAGAGATGAAAAAAAAATTAAATAATAGAAGAAAATTGTAAAGTTGTTTAAAATTGTATGCTCTGTCTAAATCATGAATGTCTAATTATGACTTTACTGTACCTTTTAAATTTATTGGATATCACTCAAACAGGTAAATATCATTAAAGGTGTATTATGTCAATGTCTATTACAGGTTTCAATAAAGGTGGTATTACAGCAATGTTTATATTATAATGAAATGAATGTGGTTTCCAAACTAAAAATCCAATATCCTCTATAAAATAAAATCAATAACATATTTAAAATAAATCATCAAAATTTACCAAGATACATTTTTTGACAAACTGATCGTAATGAATTATAGTAAATTCTCTTTGTAAAAAAAAAAAGGCATGAAACAGGAATCTCTGACAAATAACTAAATCCATTTGTTTTATTTTGTTGTTTTTAAGTTACACTGTCACAGTACAAATCTAGAACACTATATTACAATATACAGGTATACCCCACTCATACATTGAGTTAGGGCCCGGAGCCCCGCTGTAAAGTGAAAACCGCCTTAAAGTGAAACAACGTGGTTTTAGCCTTCTTTTCACTTGCCAGTGTGTTTAAGAACTTGAAAACATGTTTGAACTAACTTATTAGGGGTGCAATAGCACTACGTTTAGTTTAACACCAGCACAGCTCTGTATTCATTTAGTATTCAATAAAAACTGTACCTGTAAAACAGTGACAATTGCTGTAGTAAAATTTGCCAGACTACAATACTCACATTGATTGCACTGTAATGCTGTAAACAGAGTGAACTGCACATAACAAAATGGTGCCAGTCACTTTTCTCGCAATCTCATGATGAGTACAGCACTGTTTCCAAATCCTTGGAGATTGAACTTCAGCTCCACAAAGCGCTGTATTAGGGAAATGCTGTAAAGTAAGGCATACCTGTACATTCATCATGAATCATGCTATTCAGAGTATAGCTACTACTATAGAAATGGCGTCATATCAAATTTAGAATTCAGACCTTTTGGATACATAGTTCTTATACGATAAACTAGCTAAGTCTTTTGTACAGTAGTCTCCTTTCAAAATCCCCACCCCTCCAATCAGGATTTAATTTAAAAATGCCTCAAAATAAAAAAAAATCTTTAAAATTATGATTATTATTATTAAGCATTTCCCTAAAATGCCTATAGAGATGGGTATTTAGATCTCCATTCTCAATGTTATATAGATGTTCTCTTATTCTCTCTCGAAGGCCCCAATGATCGAAAGTGCTGCGAGGTGGTGATATATTCAAAAGGGATCCAATGCGATGTCGAGAATGCCAGCGAAATATTAAAAAGTGCCACTATTACTCGTTAAAAGGCAGCATTGCAGAGGGGCATTTTACTATACATTGAAATGGGTGCCGATGCTGGTAAAATATAATTATTATTATTATCGGTTATTTGTAGAGCGCCAACAGATTCCGCAGCGCTAAATATTACAAGCAGTATCACCACCGACATTGGTGATGTAAAGTCAAAGGATCTCTTTTAAATATATTGCAAACAACCTAATAAATATACCTATGTACCCCTAAACTGACATAATCCACCACCGCAACCCTGCACTAACTAACCCCTAAGCTACCAGTAGCTCACCGCAATTAACTTCCTAATCTTTTAACCCGCCAATAGCCCACCGCAAACACCCCCTACACTACTTAACCCCTATACCGCTGTTGCCCTTTCTGTCTGCCTCCATGTCTGTCAGATTTTATTTTTGGACATTTGAATAAAGTTTGAAGTGTTCATTCTACACATCTAGTAGTACCAGCTCTTTTTGTGTGGTTGTATTGTTATATTACCTAAATATTGCTGCATGGAAACAGAATAATTGAAGTTTTAGTTATGTTCTGATTAGACATGTTGTTTATTTTAGTGGCAAGATGTGCTGGACATCATCGCTAAAGCCCTTCAGGACAACAATTTGGTATATTCACAGATAAACGGGATCCAGAAGTTTCAGGTACAAAATGCTGCCTAGTTGGATGTTCTAGGATATTCATGACCTCACTCACTGTGATATGCTCAACATCCCAGTTATTAATTTAAAGGGACAGTAAACCGCTTGTAATTACAAGGCATTTCTGTTGTATTCCTATAGAATAACATATCCGCCACAGCTTAATGTTTTTAAAACAAATTAACATCCTTTTCTCTTGTTAAGTGTGTTCAGTCCACGGGTCATCCATTACTTATGGGATAGGAAGTTGCAAGAGGATCACCCAAGCAGAGCTGCTATATAGCTCCTCCCCTCACATGTCATATCCAGTCATTCTCTTGCAACCCTCAACAAAGAAGGAGGTCGCGAGAGGAGCTGGAGTTTTTACTTAATTATTCTTCAATCAAAAGTTTGTTATTTTAAATGGCACCGGAGTGTGCTGTTTTACTATCTCAGGCAGTATTTGGAAGAAGAAACTGCCTGCGTTTTCTATGATCTTAGCAGGCGTAACTAAGATCCACTGGCTGTTCTCGACATTCTGAGGAGTGGGGTAACTTCAGAAAATGGGAATAGCATGCGGGGTCCCCCGCAAATGAGGTATGTGCAGTACAATATTTTCTGGGAATGGAATTGACTAAGAAAACACTGCTGTTACCCGTATGATGTAAGTACAGCCTTAAATGCAGTAGTAGCGACTGGTATCAGGCTGATAAATGTATGCACAGTAGAGTTATTTTCTAGGGACTAGAATTTGACTGAGAAAATACTGTTAATACTGAAATAATGCTTAAGCCTTATCTGCAGTGGAAGCGACTGGTAGCAGGCTTAGTGATAACTTTGCATAAACATTAAAAAAAGTTTGTTTTTAAAACGTTTACTGGCATGTTATTCGTTTTGTGAGGTACTTTGGTGATAAATCCTTTTGGGCATGATTTTTTTCCACATGGCTAACGTATATTTCTGCATAGAAACCGTTATATCAGGTCTCCCACTGTTGTAAATGAGTGGGAGGGGCCTTTTTTTTAGCGCCTTGTTGCGCAGTTAAAATTCTAGCACAGTCTTCCTGCTTCTTCCTCCTTGATCCAGGACGTCTCTAGAGAGCTCAGGGGTCTTCAAAATTCGTTTTTGAGGGAGGTAATCAGTCACAGCAGACCTGTGACAGTGTGTTTGACTGTGATAAAAGCGTTAAATCTTAATTTGATATCCGTTTTTGGGTACTGAGGGGTTAATCATCCTTTTGCTAATGGGTGCAATCCTCTGCTAATTAATACATTTAAAGAATTGTTGACTATAACTGAATTAGTTCTTTGTTATTCAACTGTGTTTTTTTAAAAGCGCTGCAGCGTTTTTTATATTGCTTGTAAACTTATTGAAAGTAATTTCCAAGCTTGCTAGCTTCATTGCTAGTCTGTTTAAACATGTCTGATACAGAGGAATCTGCTTGTTCATAATGTTTAAAAGCCGATGTGGAGCCCAATAGAAATATGTGTACCAATTGTATTGATATTACTTTGAATAAAAGTCAATCTGTACCGATAAAGAAATTATCACCAGACAACGAGAGGGAAGTTATGCCGTCTAACTCTCCTCACGTGTCAGTACCTTCGTCTCCCGCTCGGGAGGTGCGTGAGATTGAGGCGCCAAGTACATCAAGGCCCTTACAAATCACTTTACATGATATGGCTAATGTTATGAAAGAAGTATAATACAATATGCCTGAGTTAAGAGGCAAGCGCGACAGCTCTGGAATAAGGACAGAGCGCGCCGATGACACGAGAGCCATGTCTGATACTGCGTCACAATTTGCAGAACATGAGGACGGAGAGCTTCATTCTGTGGGTGACGGTTCTGATTCGGGGAGACCGGATTCAGAAATTTCAAATTTTAAATTTAAGCTTGAGAACCTCCGCGTGTTGCTAGGGGAGGTGTTAGCGGCACTGAATGATTGTGACACGGTGGCAATCCCAGAGAAATTATGTAGGCTGGATAAATACTATGCGGTACCGGTGTGTACTGACGTTTTTCCTATACCAAAGAGGCTTACAGAGATTATTAGCAAGGAGTGGGATAGACCCGGTGTGCCTTTTTCCCCTCCTCCGATATTTAGAAAAATGTTCCCTATAGACGCCACCACACGAGACTTATGGCAGACGGTCCCTAAGGTGGAGGGAGCAGTTTCTACTTTAGCCAAGCGTACCACTATCCCGGTGGAGGATAGCTGTGCTTTCTCAGATCCAATGGATAAAAAATTAGAGGGTTACCTTAAGAAAATGTTTGTTCAACAAGGTTTTATATTACAGCCTCTTGCATGCATTGCGCCTGTCACTGCTGCAGCGGCATTCTGGTTTGAGTCTCTGGAAGAGGCGATTCGCACAGCACCATTGGATGAGTCTTTGAGCAAGATTAGAACCCTTAAGCTGGCTAATGCATTTGTTTCGGATGCCGTAGTGCATTTAACCAAACTTATGGCTAAGAATTCCGGATTCGCCATACAGGCGCGCAGATCGCTATGGCTTAAATCCTGGTCAGCAGATGTAACTTCTAAGTCTAAACTACTGAACATTCCTTTCAAAGGGCAGACCTTATTCGGGCCCGGCTTGAAGGAAATTATTGCTGACATTACTGGAGGTAAGGGCCACACCCTTCCTCAGGACAGGGCCAAATCAAAGGCCAAACAGTCTAATTTTCGTGCCTTTCGTAATTTCAAGGCAGGAGCAGCATCAACTTCCTCCGCTCCAAAACAGGAAGGAACTACTGCTCGTTACAGACAGGGTTGGAAAGGCAACCAGTCATGGAACAAGGGCAAGCAGGCCAGAAAGCCTACTTCCGCCCCTAAGACAGCATGAAGACAGGGCCCCCTTTCCGGAGACGGATCTAGTGGGGTGCAGACTTTCTCTCTTCGCCCAGGCTTGGGCAAGAGATGTACAGGATCCCTGGACGTTGGAGATTATATCTCAGGGATACCTTCTGGATTTCAAAACTTCTCCTCCACAAGGGAGGTTTCATCTGTCAAGGTTATCAACAAACCTAGTAAAGAAAGAGGCATTTCTACAATGTGTACAAGACCTCTTAGTGATGGGAGTGATCCACCCAGTTCCGCGAACGGAACAGGGGCAAGGGTTTTATTCAAATCTGTTTGTGGTTCCCAAAAAAGAGGGAACCTTCAGACCAATCTTAGACTTAAAAATCTTAAACAAATTCCTAAGGGTTCCATCGTTCAAGATGGAAACCATTCGGACCATCCTACCCATGATCCAAGAGGGTCAATATATGACCACAGTGGACCTAAAGGATGCCTACCTTCACATACCGATTCACAAAGATCATTATCGGTACCTAAGGTTTGCCTTTCTAGACAGGCATTACCAGTTTGTAGCTCTTCCCTTCGGGTTAGCTACGGCCCAGAGAATTTTTACAAAGGTTCTGGGCTCATTTCTTTCGGTACTAAGACCACGAGGCATAGCGGTGGCTCCGTACCTAGACGACATTCTGATACAAGCGTCAAGTTTTCAAAATGCAAAGTCTCATACAGAGATAGTTCTAGCATTTCTGAGGTCGCATGGGTGGAAAGTGAACGTGGAAAAGAGTTCTCTGTTACCACTCACAAGGGTCCCTTTTCTAGGGACTCTTATAGATTCTGTAGAGATGAAAATTTACCTGACGGAGTCCAGGTTATCAAAGATTCTCAATGCTTGCCGTGTCCTTCACTCCATTCCAAGCCCATCAGTAGCTCAGTGCATGGAAGTAATCGGCTTAATGGTCGCGGCAATGGACATAGTGCCATTTGCGCGCCTACATCTCAGACCGCTGCAACTATGCATGCTAAGTCAATGGAACGGGGATTACTCAGATCTGTCCCCTTTGCTAAATCTGGACCAGGAGACCAGAGATTCTCTTCTCTGGTGGTTGTCACAGGTTCATCTGTCCAAAGGAATGACTTTTTGCAGACCAGATTGGACGATTGTAACAACAGATGCCAGCCTACTTGGCTGGGAAGCAGTCTGGAACTCCCTGAAGGCTCAGGGATCGTGGACTCAGGAGGAGAAACTCCTCCCGATAAACATTCTAGAATTAAGAGCAATATTCAATGCTCTTCTAGCTTGGCCTCAGTTAGCAACACTGAGGTTCATCAGATTTCAGTCGGACAACATCACGACTGTGGCTTACATCAATCATCAAGGGGGAACCAGGAGTTCCCTAGCGATGTTGGAAGTCTCGAAGATAATTCGCTGGGCAGAGTCTCACTCTTGCCACCTGTCAGCGATCTACATCCCAGGCGTGGAGAACTGGGAGGCGGATTTTCTAAGTCGCCAGACTTTTCATCCGGGGGAGTGGGAACTTCACCCGGAGGTATTTGCTCAACTGATTCGTCGTTGGGGCAAACCGGATCTGGATCTCATGGCATCTCGCCAGAACGCCAAGCTTCCTTGTTACGGATCCAGGTCCAGGGACCCGGGAGCGGTGCTGGTAGATGCACTTGCAGCCCCTTGGGTTTTCAACATAGCTTATGTGTTTCCACCTTTTCCGTTGCTACTTCGACTGATTGCCAGGATCAAACAGGAGAGAGCATAGGTGATTCTGATAGCGCCTGCGTGGCCACGCAGGACCTGGTATGCAGACCTAGTGGACATGTCGTCCTGTCCACCATGGTCTCTACCCCTGAGGCAGGACCTTCTAATTCAGGGTCCTTTCAACCATCCAAACCTAATTTCTCTGAGGCTGACTGCTTGGAAATTGAACGCTTGATTCTATCAAAGCGTGGGTTTTCGGATTCGGTTATTGATACATTAATACAGGCTCGGAAGCCTGTTACCAGAAAAATTTACCACAAGATATGGCGTAAATATTTATATTGGTGTGAATCCAAGAGTTACTCATGGAGTAAGGTTAGGATTCCTAGGATATTGTCTTTTCTACAAGAGGGTTTAGAAAAGGGCTTATCCGCTAGTTCACTAAAGGGACAGATTTCTGCTCTGTCTATTCTTTTACACAAGCGTCTGGCAGAGAATCCAGACATCCAGGCTTTTTGTCAGGCTTTGGCTAGGATTAAGCCTGTGTTTAAAACTGTTGCTCCTCCGTGGAGCTTAAACTTGGTTCTTAAAGTTCTTCAGGGTGTTCCGTTTGAACCCCTTCATTCCATTGATATTAAGCTTTTATCTTGGAAAGTTCTGTTTTTGATGGATATTTCCTCGGCTCGAAGAGTCTCTGAATTATCTGCCTTACATTGTGATTCTCCTTATCTGATTTTTCATTCAGACAAGGTAGTCCTGCGTACTAAACCTGGGTTTTTACCTAAGGTTGTTTCTAACAGGAATATCAATCAAGAGATTGTTGTTCCATCATTATGTCCTAATCCTTCTTCAAAGAAGGAACGTCTTTTGCATAATCTAGACGTGGTCCGTGCCCTGAAGTTCTACTTACAGGCAACTAAAGATTTTCGACAAACTTCTTCTCTGTTTGTCGTTTACTCTGGACAGAGGAGAGGTCAAAAGGCTTCGGCTACCTCTCTCTCTTTTTGGCTTCGTAGCATAATACGCTTAGCCTATGAGACTGCTGGACAGCAGCCTCCTGAAAAAATTACAGCTCATTCCACTAGATTTGTGGCTTCCACCTGGGCCTTTAAGAATGAGGCCTCTGTTGAACAGATTTGCAAGGCTGCAACTTGGTCTTCACTTCATACTTTTTCCAAATTTTACAAATTTGACACTTTTGCTTCTTCGGAGGCTGTTTTTGGGAGAAAGGTTCTACAGGCAGTGGTTCCTTCTGTTTAATGTTCCTGCCTTGTCCCTCCCATCATCCGTGTACTTTAGCTTTGGTATTGGTATCCCATAAGTAATGGATGACCCGTGGACTGAACACACTTAACAAGAGAAAACATAATTTATGCTTACCTGATAAATTTATTTCTCTTGTAGTGTGTTCAGTCCACGGCCCGCCCTGTCTTTTTGAGGCAGGTTCTAAATTTTAAATTATAACTCCAGTCACCACTGCACCCTATAGTTTCTCCTTTCTCGTCTTGTTTCGGTCGAATGACTTGATATGACATGTGAGGGGAGGAGCTATATAGCAGCTCTGCTTGGGTGATCCTCTTGCAACTTCCTGTTGGGAAGGAGAATATATCCCATAAGTAATGGATGACCCGTGGACTGAACACACTACAAGAGAAATAAATTTATCAGGTAAGCATAAATTATGTTTTTACTGCAATTAGTTTTTAATAGCCAAACTCCAGCCACCATTTGCCTTATTTGTAGGAGCCAATTTGGGCTTTAGTCTGCAGACAGTTCAATAATTTACTTTGAATATGTGCAAACAAAATATATTGACTAAAAAACTTTCTGAACACTTAAAGGGACAGTCTAGTCAAAATTAAACTTTTATGATTCATATAGGGCATGCAATTTTAAACAACTTTCTAATTCACGCCTACTATCAATTTTTCTTTGTTCTCTTGGTATTCTTTGTTGAAAGCTAAACCAAGTTAGGATCATATGTTAATTCCTAAGACCTTGAAGGCCGCCTTTTATTCAAGTGCATTTTGACAGTTTTTCACAGCTAGACATTGCTAGTTCACGTGTGCCATACAGATAACATTGTGCTCACTGCCGTGGAGTTACTTATGAGTCAGCAATGATTGTCTAAAATGCAAGTCTGTCAAAAGAACTAAAACAAGGGGGCAGTCTGCAGAAGCTTAGATACAAGGTAATCACAGAGGTAAAAGGTATATTAATATAACCATGTTGGTTATGCAAAATTGGGAGATGGGTAATAAAGGGATTTATCTATCTTTTTAAATAATAAAAATTCTGGAGTAGATTGTCCCTTTAAAGTGAAAATCCAGAAACCTCAAAATTGGAAAAAGTATTTGAATAGTAAAAATATCAATCACCAGTGCGCCTAAGTGTCGACATGAATTCAAAACTAGTCTATAGAAAGGATAGTCACAGATATTAAATAGTGTACCAACTAGATCTGATACAATAACAAAATGTCACAATAGGTAACATTTAAAATAAGTTTAAATACGCACAGATCCAATTAAAAACATACAGTAGCCTTTCCTGGTCTGCAAAGCTAGGACTTCTGAATGTAAGATTTTCTTGTGAGCAATGTACCATTTTTATTACTACATTTCTACCTTGTGATGTTGAAGGGATAGGAAAGTCAAAATTAAACTTGCATGATTCACATAGAGCATGTCATTTTAAGACACTTTTAAAATCACTTCTATTTCTCTTGTTAAGTGTATCCAGTCCACGGATCATCCATTACTTGTGGGATATTCTCCTTCCCAACAGGAAGTTGCAAGAGGATCACCCACAGCAGAGCTGCTATATAGCTCCTCCCCTCACTGCCATATCCAGTCATTCTCTTGCAACTCTCAACTAAGATGGAGGTCGTAAGAGGACTGTGGTGTTTTATACTTAGTTTATTTCTTCAATCAAAAGTTTGTTATTTTTAAATGGTACCGGAGTGTACTGTTTATCTCAGGCAGTATTTAGAAGAAGAATCTGCCTGCGTTTTCTATGTTCTTAGCAGAAGTAACTAAGATCCTTTGCTGTTCTCACATATTCTGAGGAGTTAGGTAACTTCAGAGGGGGAATAGCGTGCAGGGTTTCCTGTAATAAGGTATGTGCAGTTAAAATATTTTTCTAGGGATGGAATTTGCTAGAAAATGCTGCTGATACCGAAGTAATGTAAGTAAAGCCTTAAATGCAGTGATAGCGACTGGCTTATTAATAGAGATACATACTCTTATAAAAGTGTATTTTAAAACGTTTGCTGGCATGTTTAATCGTTTTTTACATATGTTTGGTGATAAAACGTATTGGGGCCTAGTTTTTTCCACATGGCTGGCTTGAATTTTGCCTAGAAACAGTTCCCTGAGGCTTCCCACTGTTGTAATATGAGTGGGAGGGGCCTATTTTGGCGTTTTTTTGCACAGCAAAAATTACACACACAGACATCCAGCTTCTTCCTGCATGATCCAGGACTTCTCTGAAGGGCTCAAAAGGCTTCAAAAGTCGTATTGAGGGAGGTAAAAAGCCACAGTAGAGCTGTGGCAGTTGTTGTGACTGTTTAAAAAACGTTTTTGTCATTTGTTATTCCGTTTTTGGTATTAAGGGGTTAATCATCCATTTGCAAGTGGGTGCAATGCTCTGCTAACTTATTACATACACTGTAAAAATTTCGTTAGTGTAACTGCATTCACTGTTATTTCAAAATTTGGGAAAATTTGTGTTTCTTAAAGGCGCAGTAACGTTTTTTATATTGCTTGTAAACTTGTTTTAAAGTGTTTTCCAAGCTTGCTAGTCTCATTGCTAGTCTGTTTAAACATGTCTGACACAGAGGAACCTACTTGTTCATTATGTTTGAAAGCCATGGTGGAGCCCCATAGGAGAATGTGTACTAAATGTATTGATTTCACCTTAAACAGTAAAGATCAGTCTTTATCTATTAAAGAATTATCACCAGAGGGTTCTGACGAGGGGGAAGTTATGCCGACTAACTCTCCCCACGTATCAGACCCTTCGCCTCCCGCTCAGGGGACGCACGCTAATATGGCGCCAATTACATCAGGGACGCCCATAGCGATTACCTTGCAGGACATGGCTGCAATCATGAATAATACCCTGTCAGAGGTATTATCTAGATTGCCTGAATTAAGAGGCAAGCGCGATAGCTCTGGGGTTAGGAGAGATACAGAGCGTGCAAATGCTGTTAGAGCCATGTCTGATACTGCGTCACAATATGCAGAACATGAGGACGGAGAGCTTCAGTCTGTGGGTGACATCTCTGACTCGGGGAAACCTGATTCAGAGATTTCTAATTTTAAATTTAAGCTTGAGAACCTCCGTGTATTGCTTGGGGAGGTATTAGCTGCTCTGAATGACTGTAACACAGTTGCAATTCCAGAGAAATTGTGTAGGCTGGATAGATACTATGCGGTGCCGGTGTGTACTGACGTTTTTCCTATACCTAAAAGGCTTACAGAAATTATTAGCAAGGAGTGGGATAGACCCGGTGTGCCCTTTTCCCCACCTCCTATATTTAGAATAATGTTTCCAATAGACGCCACTACACGGGACTTATGGCAGACGGTCCCTAAGGTGGAGGGAGCAGTTTCTACTTTAGCAAAGCGTACCACTATCCCGGTTGAGGACAGTTGTGCTTTTTCAGATCCAATGGATAAAAAATTGGAGGGTTACCTTAAGAAAATGTTTATTCAACAAGGTTTTATTTTACAGCCCCTTGCATGCATTGCGCCTGTCACTGCTGCGGCGGCGGCATTCTGGTTTGAGGCCCTGGAAGAGGCCATCCAGACAGCTCCATTGAATGAAATTATTGACAAGCTTAGAACGCTTAAGCTAGCTAACTCATTTGTTTCTGATGCCATTGTTCATTTGACTAAACTAACGTAGGGCGCTATGGCTTAAATCCTGGTCAGCTGACGTGACTTCAAAGTCTAAATTACTCAACATTCCTTTCAAGGGGCAGACCTTATTCGGGCCTGGCTTGAAGGAAATTATTGCTGACATTACTGGAGGCAAGGGTCATACCCTTCCTCAGGACAGGGCCAAATCAAAGGCCAAACAGTCTAATTTTCGTGCCTTTCGAAATTTCAAGGCAGGAGCAGCATCAACTTCCTCCGCTTCAAAACAAGAGGGAACTGTTGCTCATTCCAGACAGGCCTGGAAACCTAACCAGTCCTGGAACAAGGGCAAGCAGGCCAGAAAGCCTGCTGCTGCCCCCAAGACAGCATGAAGGAACAGCCCCCTATCCGGAAACGGATCTAGTGGGGGGCAGACTTTCTCTCTTCGCCCAGGCGTGGGCAAGAGATGTTCAGGATCCCTGGGCGTTGGAGATCATATCTCAGGGATATCTTCTGGACTTCAAAGCTTCTCCTCCACAAGGGAGATTTCATCTTTCAAGGTTATCAGCAAACCAGATAAAGAAAGAGGCATTCCTAAGCTGTGTGCAAGACCTCCTAGTAATGGGAGTGATCCATCCAGTTCCGCGGACGGAGCAAGGACAGGGATTTTATTCAAATCTGTTTGTGGTTCCCAAGAAAGAGGGAACCTTCAGACCAATCTTGGATCTAAAGATCTTAAACAAATTCCTCAGAGTTCCATCATTCAAAATGGAAACTATTCGGACCATCCTACCCATGATCCAAGAGGGTCAGTACATGACCACAGTGGACTTAAAGGATGCCTACCTTCACATACCGATTCACAAAGATCATCATCGGTTCCTAAGGTTTGCCTTTCTAGACAGGCATTACCAATTTGTAGCTCTTCCCTTCGGGTTGGCCACTGCCCCGAGAATTTTTACAAAGGTTCTGGGCTCACTTCTGGCGGTTCTAAGACCGCGAGGCATAGCGGTGGCTCCGTATCTAGACGACATCCTGATACAGGAATCAAGCTTCCAAATTGCCAAGTCTCATACAGAGATAGTTCTGGCATTTCTGAGGTCGCATGGGTGGAAAGTGAACGTGGAAAAGAGTTCTCTATCACCACTCACAAGAGTCTCCTTCCTAGGGACTCTTATAGATTCTGTAGAGATGAAAATTTACCTGACGGAGTCCAGGTTATCAAAACTTCTAAATGCTTGCCGTGTCCTTCATTCCATTCCACGCCCGCCAGTGGCTCAGTGCATGGAAGTAATCGGCTTAATGGTAGCGGCAATGGACATAGTGCCATTTGCGCGCCTGCATCTCAGACCGCTGCAATTATGCATGCTAAGTCAGTGGAATGGGGATTACTCAGATTTTTCCCCTCTACTAAATCTGGATCAAGAGACCAGAGATTCTCTTCTCTGGTGGCTTTCTCGGGTCCATCTGTCCAAGAGTATGACCTTTTCGCAGGCCAGATTGGACGATTGTAACAACAGATGCCAGCCTTCTAGGTTGGGGCGCAGTCTGGAACTCCCTGAAGGCTCAAGGATCGTGGACTCAGGAGGAGAAACTCCTCCCAATAAATATTCTGGAGTTAAGAGCAATATTCAAGGCTCTTCTAGCTTGGTCTCAGTTAGCAACACTGAGGTTCATCAGATTTCAGTCGGACAACATCACGACTGTGGCTTACATCAACCATCAAGGGGGAACCAGGAGTTCCCTAGCGATGTTAGAAGTCTCAAAGATAATTCGCTGGGCAGAGTCTCACTCTTGCCACCTGTCAGCGATCCACATCCCAGGCGTCGAGAACTGGGAGGCGGATTTTCTAAGTCGTCAGACTTTTCATCCGGGGGAGTGGGAACTCCATCCGGAGGTGTTTGCTCAACTGGTCCATCGTTGGGGCAAACCAGAACTGGATCTCATGGCGTCTCGCCAGAACGCCAAGCTTCCTTGTTACGGATCCAGGTTCAGGGACCCGGGAGCAACGCTGATAGATGCTCTAGCAGCTCCTTGGTTCTTCAACCTGGCCTATGTGTTTCCACCGTTTCCTCTGCTCCCTCGACTGATTGCCAAAATCAAACAGGAGAGAGCATCGGTGATTCTGATAGCGCCTTCGTGGCCACGCAGGACCTTGTATGCAGACCTAGTGGACATGTCATCTCTTCCACCATGGACTCTGCTTCTGATGCAGGACCTTCTAATACAAGGTCCTTTCAATCATCCAAATCTAATTTCTCTGAGACTGACTGCATGGAGATTGAACGCTTGATTCTATCAAGGCGTGGCTTCTCCGAGTCAGTCATTGATACCTTAATACAGGCTCGGAAGCCTGTCACCAGGAAAATCTACCATAAGATGTGGCGTAAATATCTTTATTGGTGTGAATCCAAGAGTTACTCATGGAGTAAGGTTAGGATTCCTTGGATATTGTCCTTTCTCCAAGAGGGTTTGGACAAAGGCTTATCAGCTAGTTCTTTAAAAGGACAGATCTCTGCTCTGTCTATTCTTTTGCACAAGCGTCTGGCAGAAGTTCCAGACGTCCAGGCATTTTGTCAGGCTTTGGTTAGGATTAAGCCTGTGTTTAAAACTGTTGCTCCCCCGTGGAGCTTAAACTTGGTTCTTAAAGTTCTTCAGGGAGTTCCGTTTGAACCCCTTCATTCCATTGATATTAAACTTTTATCTTGGAAAGTTCTGTTTTTGATGGCTATTTCCTCGGCTCGATGAGTCTCTGAGTTATCTGCCTTACATTGTGATTCTCCTTATCTGATTTTTCATTCAGACAAGGTAGTTATGCGTACCAAACCTGGGTTTTTACCTAAGGTGGTTTCTAACAGGAATATCAATCAAGAGATTGTTGTTCCATCATTGTGTCCTAATCCTTCTTCAAAGAAGGAGCGTCTTTTGCATAATCTGGACGTAGTCCGTGCCTTGAAGTTTTACTTACAGGCTACTAAAGATTTTCGTCAAACATCTGCCCTGTTTGTCGTTTACTCTGGACAGAGGAGAGGTCAAAAAGCTTCGACAACCTCTCTCTCCTTTTGGCTTCGGAGCATAATACGCTTAGCCTATGAGACTGCTGGACAGCAGCCCCCTGAAAGGATTACAGCTCATTCTACTAGAGCTGTGGCTTCCACCTGGGCCTTTAAAAATGAGGCCTCTGTTGAACAGATTTGCAAGGCTGCGACTTGGTCTTCGCTTCACACCTTTTCAAAATTTTACAAATTTGACACTTTTGCTTCTTCGGAGGCTGTTTTTGGGAGAAAGGTTCTACAGGCAGTGGTTCCTTCCGTTTAAGTTCCTGCCTTGTCCCTCCCATCATCCGTGTACTTAAGCTTTGGTATTGGTATCCCACAAGTAATGGATGATCCATGGACTTGATACACTTAACAAGAGAAAACATAATTTATGCTTACCTGATAAATTTATTTCTCTTGTAGTGTATCCAGTCCACGGCCCGCCCTGTCCTTTTAAGGCAGGTCTAAATTTGAATTAAACTACAGTCACCACTGCACCCTATGGTTTCTCCTTTCTCGTCTTGTTTCGGTCGAATGACTGGATATGGCAGTGAGGGGAGGAGCTATATAGCAGCTCTGCTGTGGGTGATCCTCTTGCAACTTCCTGTTGGGAAGGAGAATATCCCACAAGTAATGGATGATCCGTGGACTGGATACACTACAAGAGAAATAAATTTATCAGGTAAGCATAAATTATGTTTTTCCAATGTGCTCTGTTCTCTTGGTATCCATTATTGAAAATTAATACGAACATATCCTACACTAGTGGGCGCTAGCTGGTGATTGGTGCCTTCATACATTTGTCTCTTGTGATTGGCTAACTAGATGTGTTCCGCTAGCTGCCAGTAGTGCAATGATGTCCCTTCAGCAATGGATAACAAGAAAATTGATAATTGATAATAGAAGTAAATTGCAAATGTGTTTAAAATTGTATGTTCTATCTCAATCATAAAAGAAAATGTGGTTTACTATCCCTTTAAGCCACGAGAAAAGGAAACTTTTTCAGGTTATTTTTTTTTTCTGCAGCGAATTTACAATGCAATTTTCAACTGTAGCACTAGATTATAAAAAATTGATTTACTCTCCAGTTAGTCAACACTTTGCAAATGAGCTGGTGATTTAGTGCAACTACCTAATGTAATTTAAAATTTTATTTTATTTCGAAATGACCGGCAGAAAAATTTTCACAAAAAAATGGAATCGCAGAAAGTAAAGAATAGTTTTGCCTCTGGGCTTAAACTATCCAATGCACACATAATCTGTACTATAATTGCTTTTGTAACGTGTCGGTCGCCGTCACCAGTTGCGCGTGCATCCTCAAAAAATGTTGGCTGCGCGCGCAGCTGCATCCAGGTGGATTCCGAAAATGGCAGGGTGGCGAAAGAACCACCCTGCCATTTTCGAAATCCACTGGGATACAGCGAAGGCAAACAGAGCATTACAAAAAAAAAACAACCTAACCGCCCGCAATAAGTATTAAGAAAAAAATCTAACCTAATAAGTATTAAGAAAAAACAAACAAACAACTACCTAATAAAATGATTAACCCCTAAATCTGCCAACCCCAACATCACAAACTACCTAATAGATCTATTAACCCCTAAACCGCCATTAATCCATGTGATGGATACCCTGGCTTCCCCGACTGAGTATCTCCGCCAAACTGGTCTTGCTTCCTCCCTGCCAACTACAGCTATGTAGAAGGCAAGTGACTGCAGCCTGTAGCCACGCCTTATGCCCGACAGCACCAGTATTCAGGGTCCCACCCTGTGGCAGACTCCAGCTACCCAGACTAGGTAGCTCTGCTAGAGCGTCCTTCCTCTGCCTAGAACAGGCTGCTATGTAGCCCAGGAAAGTGATTTTAGCAGGAGCCCACCCAAATAACTAGAGATACTAGCATTCAGGTGAAACAGGAACATATTTTATTGGAAAACACACACTCCTTTTATACACAAAGCTCATCTTGATAAGACACTGCACAATCCCACAATTTTCCCGCCATTCCCGCCCCTCCAGACAGACCGGCGCCTCCAAAGCAATCACAGTCTCACAGAACCCCAGGACAAAAGGGTTGCGGTTTCGGGGTGATCCCGGTGGAGTGGCGGCACTTCCCCCACCTCTTGTCCTACCTAAGGGCCAATCCCCAAAAGAGCGGAGCTCTGGGGCAAAGGGTTGCTGGAGCGACCAGGGGTAAAGTTAGCGGTGGCCTGCTGTTCTGTGACTGACCGGGAGTTCCAGGAGCCCGACCAGCCTTAGAGGGGTTAGTCGGGTGTCCGTTGTGAGACAGCCGACAGGGAGTTCCAGGAACCCGGCCAGCCTAGGAGGGTTATCCGGTCAGAGACCAGCTCTTTTAAAACAAATTCCAGTGGGACAAAACAAGCAACAGGAGGCTCTTAGAGATTGCGGTTGCTCTGAGGAACCCAAAACCGCTGAGAAACAGGGGTGAGGTAGAAGGGGGTAGGGGGTTTAACCCTTGAAGCCTGGTACCCGTGACAACTCCCCCCTTCCAGTTTGACAGACCCGGCTAGATTCACACAGGTCTGCTTAGGGCTGTCCGAGGGGCATTCTACGTCAGTCTACCGGGAAAGTCCATCGGCCTTGGCAGGCTCTGGTCACTGCTTTCCGCAGTCCACTCGGTGGCCCAGATATTGGACTTCTGAATGCCCTATGGTGCACTTGTCTGGTTTCAGGGTTAAGCCAGCGGTTCTAAGGCGATCTAGAATGACGCCTAGGTGGATTAAGTGGTCTTCCCAGGTGTCGCTATAGATGGCAATGTCATCTAGGTAGGCACAGGCATAGTCCTGAAGGCCATCTAGGAGGCGGTCAACCATACGCTGGAAGGTAGCTGGGTCATTCTTCATCCCGAATGGCATGACCTTAAACTGGTAGAGGCCGAAGAATGAATGCGGATTTGGGGACCGATTCGGGGGCTAAGGGGATTTGCCAATAGAGATAAAGGGTAGTCAGGAAGTGTCGGCAGGTGATCCTGTCCAACAGGTCATCGACCCGGGGCATAGGGTAGGCATCAGTGGTGGTTCTGTCATTGAGTTTACGGTAATCAATGCAGAACCGGGTGGTGCCATCTTTCTTGGGACCAGCACAACCAGGGATGCCAAGGGTCAGCTAGATGGTTCAACAACACTGAGGTCCAACATTCCCCGGAGCTCCCAGTACATACTGTCTCTGATCGCTTTAGGTACTCGGTACGCTGCCTGTCTCAAGGGAGCCTGACCCGGGATTTCCACTCGGTGGAGGGCCGCTGTGGTATATCCAGGTATATTGGAAAACATTTCTTGGCGGTCCTCTAGTAACTGTCGGACTTGCTATCTCTGGCTCACCTCTAACCTCTCGTCGAGGGTTATGTCTCCGACCCCCTGGAGGATCTTATTTGGGCCGGGGAGCTCTGGCATGGGAAGGCTCTGAGTCCTCCACAGCCGGAGCACAGATAGTGGCCACGTCCTTGGGTTGCTCTTCATATGCCTTGAGTATGTTCACATGAAAGTTCTGCTGGACTCGTTAATCTGAACATTTGGCTACAAGGTAGGTGGTGTTATTCAGTTGTTCCACTATCTTGTAGGGTCCCTGCCGCGAAGCCTGTAGCTTGTCCATTTTGACAGGCTTCAAAGCTAGGACCTTCTGCCCTACTACCAAAATTTGGCTACGAGCATTACAGCCGTGCCACCGCTTCTGGTTCGCCCGCACCATGGCAGTGGGGTCCTCCAGCCGGTCTCTGAATTTTAGGACATACTCCACAACGGAGGGTCCTCCCTCCTGTTCTGACCCCTCCCAGTGGGCTCTCAACAAGTCTAGGGGTCCCCTGATCTTCCGGCCATACAACTCAAAGGGGGAAAAAAACGGTAGATTCCTTGGGCACCTCTTTGTAGGCAAATGTCCCAGTCTTTGTGAGTGGCCGAGAATGTCCAAAGCAACTGCTTCAGTGTCCCGTTGAACCTTTCACAAAGCCCATTGGTCTGGGGGTGGTTTCCGCACAATTCCCACAACTTTTGGGTGACCTTGGAGGTGAACTGAGTCCCCCGATCTGAGACCATTTCTAGGGGGAAGCCCACCCTGGTGAATATCTGAAGCAGCGCATTGGCCACTGTCTCTGCTTGGATATTCGTCAGGGGTACTGCCTCCGGATATTTAGTGACTAAGTCTACCACTGTGATTATGTACTTTTTCCCTGAAGGACTGGGGCAAGATAAGGGCCCTACTATATCTATGGCGACCCTGCTAAAGTGTTCATCAATAATGGGGAGGGGGTTTAAGGGGGCTTTGGTATGGTCTCCAGGCTTCCCTACTTTCTGGCATACCACACACATTCTGCAATAGGCCTTAATCTCTTTTGTGATTCTTGGCCAGAAAAAGATTTGGGAAAGGCAGTGATGGGTTCGGGAGCTGCCCAAATGGCCGGCCAGGGGGATGTCATGCCCTATGTGCAACAGGTTGCACCAATACCTTTGCGGTACTACCAGCTGTTGCTTGGGCACTGGCCCTTTCTTCCTCTGGAAGACCCGGTACAGCAAGCCATTCTCCCATTGGAAGTGCTCTTCCCCTGGGTCTTGGGGGTCGGCCCCTACGCGGGCTCAGAAGGGGGCAAGAGTTGGGTTGCTCAGAGTTTCTTGGATGGGGAAGGGGGTCAGGGGTCAGGGAGTCTAGATAGGATGTTGGGGGGTAGGGCATCAGGGAAGTTCAGGGATGTGGGTGAAAGGTCTTACCTGGGTCCCCAGCTGCGTTGTGTTGGCTTGGTGGTGTGCTTGTCCACCAGTGGTCACTGGCCAGGAGTCCGGTGGAGTATCCCCCAGAAAGGTTGAAACGAGGAGGCCGAGGTCATTTCCCAGTAGAACCTCTGTGGGAATGTCCTTCATCACACCCACATCGACAGCACGGGCCCCAGCGCCCCAAGCCAGATGGACACGGGTTATGGGGACTCGGACAGTGGTGCCTCTGGCCACCCGAAGAACAAGGGTCTGCCCAGTGGGTGTAAACGGAGAGGCCAGATGGGGCTGAACCATGGTAATGGTGGACCTGGTGTCCCTTAATCCTTGTTCTGCCTTTCTATTGACTGGTAGTGGTGCTGACGGTTATCAGAGGCCACCAAGTTAGCTTTTTGTAGGGTGCCAACCTCCTCTTTAGTCCATTCGGGGTAGTCCACTGGGGCCGGGGCATACACATAATGGGCTGCAGCTTGGAAGGTCCGGGCTGGGGCGGTTACCCAGGAGGTGGGCTGGGAGTGTCTTTGCTGGGCTGCTGGATGAGGTCGGTTCTGAGTAGGGCATTCCCGCCTCAAATGTCCAGGCTGCCCACAGGTGAAGCATTCTCGGGAGTCCCTAATTCTTGCCGGGGGGATAAAGAGGGCCTGTTGGGAACTGCCAGGGCTTGATGGCGGCAGGAATCGGGCGGAAGGTTGGCTGGGGGTGAGAGGGAACCGGGTGTCTGCATACTGGTCCGCCAGAACAGCCGCCTGGTCTGCTGTGGTGGGCCTTCGATCATGGACCCATTCCTTGACCTCGACTGGAACATGGTTATAAAAATGCTTCAGGTGGAAAAGCTGTTCCACTTCTGTTCCAGGGGTGGCTTGACAGCCAGCTAGCCAGGAGGCTATTGACCTAGTGAACTGGTGGATCCACTCTGTGAAGGGCTGCCCCTCTTTTTTCCTTAGTGCCCGGAATTTCTGCCAATGAGCCTCCGGTGTGAGTCCATAACGAGCAAGGATTCAGTCTTTCACCTTGCCATATTCTTTCTGGTCGTCTGGAGGGGTGGAATGGACAGCGGCCAAAGCCCGTCCAGCCAGCTTGCCTATCAAGACTGATAGTTCACATTGGGTCTCAAAAACCTGAAGATAGCAATCAATATCTTCCTCCTCTTCTTTGTAGGCCCGGAAGGCCCCATGGGGTAACTTGGGTGCTCCTCCCGTAGACTGGTGGAAGATCCGCTAACCTGAGCTGGGTAACCTCCGAGATTATCTTTGCGGTGATCTCCTGAGGTGGCCGGGTATCATACAGCGCCATTCGCCACTCCACTTCCCTTTGCATGTCTGATGCCGTTGTCCCCAGGGTAGATGAGGTACTTTTTGCCGTGCTGGGCGCTGTAGGAGGTTGCTCATGGCCCTGGTCGTCATCCGACCCACCGGCCGCCTGGTCACCTTACAGCATTTCTCGGGTGAGGGCTGTTCTGCTCTGGGGGCCTGCAGTCTTTCCTCGGGTCTCCATCCGAACATGTCTTCAGGTGGTGGTTTGAATGTTCCAGGAACTTGGAAGCATCACCCCGCTGCCAGCCAATGTGATGGATACCACGGCTACCCCGACTGGGTAGCTCTGCCAAACGGGTCTTGCTTCCTCCCTGCCAATTGCAGCTATGTAGCAGGCATGTTTCCACAGCCTGTAGCCACCCCTGATGCCCGACAGCACCAGTATTCAGGGTCCCACCCTGTGGCAGACTCCAGCTACCCAGACTAGGTAGCTCTACCAGAGGGTCCTTCCTCTGCCTAGAACAAGCTGCTATGTAGCCCAGGAAAGTGATTTTAGCAGGTGCCCACCCAAATAACTAGACATACTGGCATTCAGGTGAAACAGGAACAGGTTTTATTGGAAAACACACACTCCTTTTATACACAAAGCTTATCCTGGTGAGACACTGGACAATCCTGCCATTCCCGCCTCTCCAGACAGCTTGAGAGGGGTTAGGCGGGTGTCCGTTGTCAGGCGGCCGACAGGGAGTTCCAGGAACCCGGCCAGCCTAGGAGGGTTTTTCCGGTCAGAGACTAGCTCTTCCAAGGCAAGTTCCAGTGGGACAAAACAAACAGGCGGCTTTTAGAGACTGCGGTTGCTCTGAGGAGCCCAAAACAGGTAGAAGGTGAGGTGGTAGGGGGTTTAACCCTGATCCACATCACAATTAACATAATAAATCTATTAACCCCTAAACCGCCAAATCCCGCAACGCAAATAACTAATCACTAAGCCCCATTACCTAACACCCCCTAAATTAACCCCATTACATAAATTAAAATAATCCTAAATTACAATTAGATAAAAAAAACTAACATTACTTTAAAAATAAAGAAAACTAAGTTTAAACTAATCTAAAATTACAGAAAATAAAAAAAAATCTAACATTACAGAAAATAATAAACCACATTATCCAAAATAAAAAATAAAAAAAACCTTATCCCTAGGAAAATAAAAAAGCCCCCCCAAAATAACCACCCCTAATCTAAGAATAAACTACCAATAACCCTTAAAAGGGTTTTTTTGTAGGGCATTGCTCTAAAGAAATCAGCTTTTTTACATAAAAAAATAAACCAAGTCCCCCCCTAACAGTAAAACCCCCCAAAATAAAAAAAATACCCTAAAGGGGCATTTGTATGGGGTATCTTCCAGGCGGGTCCATCATCGTCTACCTTCATCCACATCAAATGCGGCGTGGAGCAGAGGTGTGGAGCTGTCTTCCCAGATGTGGCTATCCTCGGCAGCGTGGAGGCTCCTCTTCATCCGATCGTCTGCCGCACACTGAAGATTGAATGCAAGGTACCCCATATTTATTGGGGTATGTTGCATTCCTATTGGCTGATATTTTAAAATCAGCCAATAGGATTAGAGCTAATGAAATCTTATTGGCTGATTTGAACAGCAAATAGGATTTCAGTAGCTCGAATCCTATTGGCTGATTTCAAATTTTCAGCCAATAGAAATGCAAGTTACCCCAAATTGATTGCGGTACCTTGTATTCAATCTTCAGTCTACGACGGACATCGAATGAAGTGGAGCATCCATGCCGCCGATGATCGCCGCTGAGGATCCAGGCATCAGTAACACAGCTCTGCACCTCCACTCAGCGCTGCCTTCACTCCGAAGATAGGAGATGATGGATCCGTCTGGAAGAAGACCTTCTCAGCTGGACTTCAGGAACCGTGAGTACCTATTTGGGGCTTAGTGATAGTGTTCTTTTTATTTTTTATTTTTATTTTTTTTTAAGATTAGGGATTTGGACAATTGAAAAAAGAGCTGATTGCCCTTTTAAGGGCAGTATAAGAGCTGAATGCCCTTTTAAGGGCAATGCCCATACAAATACCCCTTTAGGGGCAATGGGTAGTTTAGTTTTTTTTTTTTAGTGTTATTTTTTTTTATTTTGGTGGGTGGGGGATTTTTACTGTTAGGGGGGATTTAGTATTTTTCAGTGATAAAAGAGCTGTTTAAAGAGCTGTTTAACTTAGGACAATGTCCTACAAAAGGCCCTTTTAAGGGCTATTAGTAGATTAGGTGGTGTTTTTGTTTTGGGGGGATTTTTTACTTTTAGAGGAGTATTAGTTTAGGTTTAAATTTTTTATTTGGGATACCTTTGTTTATTTTTTTGCTGTAATTTTAGTTTTTTGGTTTTTTTTGTAACTTTAGCTTGGGGGGTTGTAGTTTTTAAACATAGACCTTCCTCTGGGCAGACTTTTTGCCTAGTTTAACATAAATTGATTAAATGATAATTTGAGCAACACACATTAAACTAATTATAGCTTAATGTTGGTTTAAATTTTAGCTAGGTTGTCAGTAAAATAAGCCAGGTGGTGCACCCACAAAAATAAGCACAGTTTTTTAACAAAGGATACCAATAGAACAAAGCAAATTAGATAAGAGGTAAATTGGAAAGTGTTTAACACTGTATCTGAATCATGAAAAAAAGGGTTTCATGACCCTTTAGATATGAAACGGAGTATTCCAGTGTGATACACCGCTTGCATATTAATGACATCACACTAAAAACAGTTAACACCTGACAAAGTTAACTCTCAGTAGACACCCTTAGCAGGACCTGTAAACTGACAGGCACAAGTCCTAGCTTGTGTATTGAAAATTATTCCATCTTTTAGTTTTTTTTTTTGTAGGTTTAATTTTAGTTCTAGTTCAAACAGCATAAGTTTTTTCAATATTAATCAATTCAAATGTTATAGCATGATTTTGGTTTGTGTGTGTTATTATAATATAATTATGGTGAACATTAAATATATTTTTATCTTTCAGGAGAACCTCTCAGCATTTAAGTATGATTCCAATATCAACATTTTGCTGCTTCCGCTGCACACTGGTTCCAATGGACTCAATATAATTGAAGCTACTCATGTGTTATTAGTAGAGCCCATTCTGAATCCAGCGCATGAACTTCAAGCTATTGGTCGTGTTCACCGAATTGGCCAAACAAAGTATGTTTAATCATTACATAACTGTATTATCCTTGCAAGTATGTGTTTGTTTCAAGTTCATTTAATCTTGTATATTGTTCTAAAGATGGGCCATATTAATTGTGTAAAATTTTAAATAGTTCACATGCTACAATTCGTAAAAAATAATATCTATATAAAGTTTAAAATGTTTAACGCTTTGAGTGCTAAGCACTTTCCCACCTGGGTGCTAAGCTGATTTAATTAATTTTTTTATTTTGTGAAAAACATTTTTTTTCCAGATCCCCAAGACGTACACCTTTCCAATGGTGGGTCTTGGGGTCTGTAGCTGCTTAGATGCCTGAGATACAGGCTTCTAAGCAGCATGCCCCCTTTCCCTATACTTTGTATTGACAAATTGTTAATAAAGTTGTGCAGTGACGTCATCACGTCATTGCGTGTGACCTCACCGCGCAAAACGTGATGCCCCGGCGATGCCTGTCACTCTACAGGCACGATCACCAGGGTAGGAGCGGGTGGGAGCCCCCATATCTCCCTCAAGGTGGGAGAGTGCTAGCGACGGCTCTGAGCCGTCATTAGCACCAAAGTGGGAAGCTCTGTGACGGCTCAGAGCCGTCATTAGCACTCAAAAGGATTAATTTTATTTTCCTGGTGCTTTTTTTTTTAAAGGCGGTTTTCTTCTATTAATATAATTACTAAAAACTTAATATTTTTGGTATTAGATTCAGATTTTTTAAAACAATATGAATACCTCTTTTTAAATTATATGGATTATGCTACCTATTTAATAACCTCTTATTCTTTTTTGTTTCTTTATATTTTACTTTCTATTATATCTTACACATAAACTATGTGACCAACTGTAGCTGTATCCTCTCACAGCTACAGGAAACGATTTCAAATGCTTGTTTTTTTTCAGGACAGGGTTTTGCATGAAAAAGGTTAAATCAAAGCTATTTAAACTGCTTTTGAAGCTCATCCCTAGGCAGGGGCGTACAGTCAAGGGAGGCAGACGAGGCACTGCTTAACCTGTCATCATAGACAAAACATAATTATAAATTAAAAAATATATTTTTTTTTGTATATATAATTCTATGAAGAGCGGCAGTGAGAAGTTCGGCCTCTCTCTATTGTGCAAAAAGCAACATTTGAACCATGAGCACCAGCACCGCTTGCTGGTAATTGTGTGCTCTATTAACCCCCAGTTCAGACAGTCCTCATAGCTGCATCTTGAGGGGTGGGCCACTACTCGGTCACGTTCCTGGTTTGCAACAGTGATTGACACCACCAGAAACGTGACTGTGGAAGAGGCAGAGCAGGTGAAAGCTGGTGGGCAGTGGTCGCACAAAAACACTAGTGCTGAGGGGAGGCAGCAGCTGACCAAACATTTTGAAGAAGACAGCACTTAGTAAGGTAAGGGCTGCGGTAGCACCTCACAACTGTTACTTCTATTTTCCTTGAGATCCACAACCAGGGCATTACCGGGGACCTCCCTTTCTCCTCGGGGGCCATTTCTCATACCCTGAATATCCTGTTCTTACCATTGCTGTACTAGCTTGCAACATCAGTGTTGAGCAGCAGCAGCAGCTTATGAGTCTACAGCTTGTGGAAGACCTGTAACACTGTTTGGAAAAGCTCAGATAGGTTCTATGTGTCGTTACTTACCCAGCTGACATGGTATGTGCGGACACATGAACTCCTAACGGACCCATCTTGCAGCTTGAGCTTGTGCCATAAGTTTGAGTAACTTTATGACCTGTAAGGGGAGCACATTAGTAATTTTATGGGCTGCAGGCATACTAAACAACAACAAGGAGCACAATTCCTTTTGACTGTCATGGTCACAAAGTTACTCAAACTTATGGCATGAGACAAGCAATTGTAGCTGCAAGATGGGTCAGCAAGCTGTACAATAACTATTTTTAAATCTGTTATAAATATGGCATTTCTCCAACATAGGTGTGTCCGGTCCACGGCGTCATCCTTACTTGTGGGATATTCTCTTCCCCAACAGGAAATGGCAAAGAGCCCAGCAAAGCTGGTCACATGATCCCTCCTAGGCTCCGCCTTCCCCAGTCATTCTCTTTGCCGTTGTACAGGCAACATCTCCACGGAGATGGCTTAGAGTTTTTTGGTGTTTAAATGTAGTTTTTATTCTTCAATCAAGAGTTTGTTATTTTAAAATAGTGCTGGTATGTACTATTTACTCTGAAACAGAAAAGAGATGAAGATTTCTGTTTGTAAGAGGAAAATGATTTTAGCAACCGTTACTAAAATCGATGGCTGTTTCCACACAGGACTGTTGAGAGGAATTAACTTCAGTTGGGGGAAACAGTGAGCAGACTTTTGCTGCTTGAGGTATGACACATTTCTAACAAGACTTGGTAATGCTGGAAGCTGTCATTTTCCCTATGGGATCCGGTAAGCCATTTTTATTAAATAAGAATAAAGGGCTTCACAAGGGCTTAAAGACTGGTAGACATTTTTCTGGGCTAAAACGATTGATTTATAAGCATTTTTAATAGTTTATAGCTTTGAGGAGTTATTTTATTCTTGGGAATTATGTTAAATAACCGGCAGGCACTGTATTGGACACCTTTTTCACTGGGGGCCTTCTCTAATCATAGGCAGAGCCTCATTTTCGCGCCTCTATTGCGCAGTTGTTTTTGGGAAGCAAGGCATGCAGATGCATGTGTGAGGAGCTCAGATACATAGAAAAAGCTTACTGAAGGCGTCATTTGGTATCGTATTCCCCTCTGGGCTTGGTTGGGTCTCAGCAAAGCAGATACCAGGGACTGTATAGGGGTTAAATATAAAAACGGCTCCGGTTCCGTTATTTTAAGAGTTAAAGCTTTCAAATTTGGTGTGCAATACTTTTAAGGCTTTAAGACACTGTGGTGAAATTTTGGTGAATTTTGAACAATTCCTTCATACTTTTTCACATTTTCAGTAATAAAGTGTGTTCAGTTTAAAATTTAAAGTGACAGTAACGGTTTTATTTTAAAACGTTTTTTGTACTTTGTTATCAAGTTTTTGCCTGTTTAACATGTCTGAACTATCAGATAGACTATTTTCTGTATGTGAGGAAGCCAAGGTTCCTTCTCATTTAAATAGATGTGATGTATGTGACACAAAATTTAGAGAAAATGATGCCCAAGATGATTCCTCAAGTGAGGGGAGTAAGCATGGTACTGCATCATCCCCTCCTTCGTCTACGCCAGTCTTGCCCACACAGGAGGCCCCTAGTACATCTAGTGCGCCAATACTCCTTACTATGCAACAATTAACGGCTGTAATGGATAATTCTATCAAAAACATTTTAGCCAAAATGCCCACTTATCAGCGAAAGCGCGACTGCTCTGTTTTAGAAAATACCGAAGAGCATGAGGACGCTGATGATAATGGTTCTGAAATGCCCCTACACCAGTCTGAGGGGGCCAGGGAGGTTTTGTCTGAGGGAGAAATTTCAGATTCACGGAAAATTTCTCAACAAGCTGAACCTGATGTGATTACATTCAAATTTAAATTGGAACATCTCCGCGCTCTGCTTAAGGAGGTGTTATCTACTCTGGATGATTGTGACAATTTGGTCATTCCAGAGAAATTATGTAAGATGGACAAGTTCCTAGAGGTCCCGGGGCCCCCCGAAGCTTTTCCTATACCCAAGCGGGTGGCGGACATTGTAAACAAAGAATGGGAAAGGCCCGGCATACCTTTTGTCCCTCCCCCTATATTTAAGAAATTGTTTCCTATGGTCGACCCCAGAAAGGACTTATGGCAGACAGTCCCCAAGGTCGAGGGGGCGGTTTCTACTCTAAACAAACGCACTACTATCCCTATAGAAGATAGTTGTGCTTTCAAAGATCCTATGGATATGAAATTAGAGGGTTTGCTTAAAAAGATGTTTGTTCAGCAAGGTTACCTTCTACAACCAATTTCATGCATTGTTCCTGTCACTACAGCAGCGTGTTTCTGGTTCGATGAACTAGAAAAGTCGCTCAATAAAGATTCTTCTTATGAGGAGATTATGGACAGAATTCATGCTCTTAAATTGGCTAATTCTTTTACTTTAGACGCCACTTTGCAATTGGCTAGATTAGCGGCGAAAAATTCGGGGTTTGCTATTGTGGCGCGCAGAGCGCTTTGGCTAAAATCTTGGTCAGCGGATGCGTCTTCCAAGAACAAATTGCTTAACATACCTTTCAAGGGGAAAACGCTGTTTGGCCCTGACTTGAAAGAGATTATTTCAGATATCACTGGGGGTAAGGGCCACGCCCTTCCTCAGGATAGGTCTTTCAAGGCTAAAAATAAACCAAATTTTCGTCCCTTTCGCAGAAACGGACCAGCCCCAAGTTCTACATCCTCTAAGCAAGAGGGTAATACTTCTCAAACCAAGCCAGCCTGGAGGCCAATGCAAGGCTGGAACAAAGGTAAGCAGGCCAAGAAACCTGCCACTGCTACCAAGACAGCATGAGATGTTGGCCCCCGATCCGGGACCGGATCTGGTGGGGGGCAGACTTTCTCTCTTCGCTCAGGCTTGGGCAAGAGATGTTCTGGATCCTTGGGCGCTAGAAATAGTCTCCCAAGGTTATCTTCTGGAATTCAAGGAGCTACCCCCAAGGGGGAGGTTCCACAGGTCTCAATTGTCTTCAGACCACATAAAAAGACAGGCATTCTTACATTGTGTAGAAGACCTGTTAAAAATGGGAGTGATTCATCCTGTTCCATTAGGAGAACAAGGGATGGGATTCTACTCCAATCTGTTCATAGTTCCCAAAAAAGAGGGAACATTCAGACCAATCTTAGATCTCAAAATCCTAAACAAATTTCTCAAGGTTCCATCGTTCAAAATGGAAACCATTCGGACAATTCTTCCTACCATCCAGGAAGGTCAATTCATGACCACGGTGGATTTAAAGGATGCGTATCTACATATTCCTATCCACAAGGAACATCATCGGTTCCTAAGGTTCGCCTTTCTGGACAAGCATTACCAGTTTGTGGCACTTCCATTCGGATTAGCCACTGCTCCAAGAATTTTCACAAAGGTACTAGGGTCCCTTCTAGCGGTGCTAAGACCAAGGGGCATTGCAGTAGTACCTTACTTGGACGACATACTGATTCAAGCGTCGTCTCTACCTCAAGCAAAGGCTCATACGGACATTGTCCTGGCCTTTCTCAGATCTCACGGGTGGAAAGTGAACGTAGAAAAAAGTTTTCTATCTCCGTCAACAAGAGTTCCCTTCTTGGGAACAATAATAGACTCCTTAGAAATGAGGATTTTTCTGACAGAGGCCAGAAAATCAAAACTTCTAAGCGCTTGTCAAGTACTTCATTCTGTTCTTCTTCCTTCCATAGCGCAGTGCATGGAAGTAATAGGTTTGATGGTCGCGGCAATGGACATAGTTCCTTTTGCGCGAATTCATCTAAGACCATTACAACTGTGCATGCTCAGTCAGTGGAATGGGGATTATACAGACTTGTCTCCGACGATACAAGTAGATCAGAGGTCCAGAGATTCACTCCGTTGGTGGCTGACCCTGGACAACCTGTCACAAGGGATGAGCTTCCGCAGACCAGAGTGGGTCATTGTCACGACGGACGCCAGTCTGGTGGGCTGGGGCGCGGTCTGGGAACCCCTGAAAGCTCAGGGTCTTTGGTCTCGGGAAGAATCTCTTCTCCCGATAAATATTCTGGAACTGAGAGCGATATTCAATGCTCTCAAGGCTTGGCCTCAGCTAGCAAAGGCCAAATTCATACGGTTTCAATCAGACAACATGACGACTGTTGCGTATATCAACCATCAGGGGGGAACAAGGAGTTCCCTGGCGATGGAAGAAGTAACCAAAATAATTCAATGGGCGGAGACTCACTCCTGCCACTTGTCTGCAATCCACATCCCAGGAGTGGAAAATTGGGAAGCGGATTTTCTGAGTCGTCAGACATTTCATCCGGGGGAGTGGGAACTCCATCCGGAAATCTTTGCCCTAATAATTCAATTGTGGGGCATTCCAGACATGGATCTGATGGCGTCTCGTCAGAACTTCAAGGTTCCTTGCTACGGGTCCAGATCCAGGGATCCCAAGGCGACTCTAGTGGATGCACTAGTAGCACCTTGGAGCTTCAACCTAGCTTATGTGTTCCCACCGTTTCCTCTCATTCCCAGGCTGGTAGCCAGGATCAAACAGGAGAGGGTATCGGTGATCTTGATAGCTCCTGCGTGGACACGCAGGACTTGGTATGCAGATCTGGTGAATATGTCATCGGCTCCACCATGGAAGCTACCTTTGAGACAGGACCTTCTTGTTCAAGGTCCGTTCGAACATCCGAATCTGGCCTCACTCCAACTGACTGCTTGGAGATTGAACGCTTGATTTTATCAAAGCGAGGGTTCTCAGATTCTGTCATTGATACTCTTGTTCAGGCCAGAAAGCCTGTAACTAGAAAAATCTACCATAAAATATGGAAAAAATATATCTGTTGGTGTGAATCTAAAGGATTTCCATGGAACAAGATAAAAATTCCTAAGATTCTATCCTTTCTTCAAGAAGGTTTGGAGAAAGGATTATCTGCAAGTTCTTTGAAGGGACAGATTTCTGCTTTATCTGTTTTACTTCACAAAAAGCTGGCGGCTGTGCCAGATGTTCAAGCTTTTGTTCAGGCTCTGGTTAGAATCAAGCCTGTTTACAAACCTTTGACTCCTCCTTGGAGTCTTAATTTAGTTCTTTCAGTTCTTCAGGGGGTTCCGTTTGAACCCCTACATTCCGTTGATATCAAGTTATTATCTTGGAAAGTTTTGTTTTTGGTTGCAATTTCTTCTGCTAGAAGAGTTTCAGAGTTATCTGCTCTGCAGTGTTCTCCTCCTTATCTGGTGTTCCATGCAGATAAGGTGGTTTTGCGTACTAAACCTGGTTTTCTTCCGAAAGTTGTTTCTAACAAAAATATTAACCAGGAGATAGTCGTGCCTTCTTTGTGTCCGAATCCAGTTTCAAAGAAGGAACGTTTGTTGCACAATTTGGATGTAGTTCGTGCTCTAAAATTCTATTTAGAGGCTACAAAGGATTTCAGACAAACATCTTCCTTGTTTGTTGTTTATTCTGGTAAAAGGAGAGGTCAAAAAGCAACTTCTACCTCTCTCTCTTTTTGGCTTAAAAGCATCATCAGATTGGCTTATGAGACTGCCGGACGGCAGCCTCCTGAAAGAATCACAGCTCATTCCACTAGGGCCGTGGCTTCCACATGGGCCTTCAAGAACGAGGCTTCTGTTGATCAGATATGTAAGGCAGCGACTTGGTCTTCACTGCACACTTTTACCAAATTTTACAAATTTGATACTTTTGCTTCTTCTGAGGCTATTTTTGGGAGAAAGGTTTTGCAAGCCGTGGTGCCTTCAATCTAGGTGACCTGATTTGCTCCCTCCCATCATCCGTGTCCTAAAGCTTTGGTATTGGTTCCCACAAGTAAGGATGACGCCGTGGACCGGACACACCTATGTTGGAGAAAACAGAATTTATGTTTACCTGATAAATTACTTTCTCCAACGGTGTGTCCGGTCCACGGCCCGCCCTGGTTTTTTAATCAGGTCTGATGATTTATTTTCTCTAACTACAGTCACCACGGTATCATATGGTTTCTCCTATGCAACTATTCCTCCTTTACGTCGGTCGAATGACTGGGGAAGGCGGAGCCTAGGAGGGATCATGTGACCAGCTTTGCTGGGCTCTTTGCCATTTCCTGTTGGGGAAGAGAATATCCCACAAGTAAGGATGACGCCGTGGACCAGACACACCGTTGGAGAAAGTAATTTATCAGGTAAACATAAATTCTGTTTTTAGTCTTGTTTTGGTGCATTGTTTTTATGCCCAGTAATCTGGTGATAGTCAGTTCTCAGCATGTCTAGCCTGAGTGATTCAGTTGAATGTGTTGAGACTCGGAAGCACAAGAAAAGAGGAAAAAGGCTAGCTTACATAAAAAACAAACATTTATAATTATCGTTTTCCTAACATGTAATTGTCTGCATGTGCGGTAATAACTTATAGAATATTCTTCATGATTGACAGATGCCAGTTATCCAAGGCACTAAACGTTCTAAGGTTTTCTTTACCAATAGCATGGTCTGCACACTTGTAATTTTGCCCTGCTATGTCTTTTCCATCTTAATAGGAGGAGAGTCCACGGCTTCATTCATTACTTGTGGGAATACAGAACCTGGCCACCAGGAGGAGGCGAAGACACCCCAGCCAAATGCTTAAATACCTCCCCCACTCCCCTCATCCCCCAGTCATTCTTTGCCTTTCGTCACAGGAGGATGGCAGAGAAGTGTCGGAAAATTCAGAGTAGTCTCTTATGGAGGGTAGTACTCTTCGCTATGGGACTGGAGTTTTAAGTAGTCTTGTCAGCCTCTCAGTGAGAGCATTGATGAATGTTAGGGTCTGGAGATGCAGGGAGAGTCTTTCTGCAAAACCATCCAGACTCGTATTAACAGCTCCTTAAGCAATCGGTGTTGATGAGTTTCACTGTCTGCTTTAACCACTCAAGTCCATGTCAGGAGCGATGCTACAACACTGTCAATTCTGTTAAGATTGTTTCATTTTTTTATACATGTATGATAATGCAAGAAGACAGGGTCACAGTGTGACTCCTTTTTATCTTTATAGAATCAAGGGTTAATATCGCCAGAAGGGGATTACTGAACAGGGGGGGATTTATACATGATTGCTTTATTGTGTTTTTGCTGCGACATGTGTGAGATGTGGCTCTGACAATGTGTGAACAGTCATGTTTTATTTCATTTTGATTAACTGCACAAACTGTTTAGTTTGGCGCAGTTCTGCATGGCACTCTATGTGACTGGGTGTGGCCTCATTATCTTCCTTTTCCTGACCGTCGGCTGCAGGAGACGAAGCGGTTTCTCTGTGGGCCTGGGTCATAGGAGGTGGTGAGTGCCCCGGCCATATTAAAGGCGCAAGCTATGGAGGACTCTGATGTGTTAGCGGGTACTCCCTCTTTGCCTAAATCTAATACATGTGTTTATTGTGAGGCGGCTACTGTATACCCGCCTGCTCAACTATCATGCCTTGATAAAATAGTGATATCTAAAAAGAAGAAGATGTTTAGTACCACTGAACCGTCCACCTCTGAGGGGTCTCTGTCCCGCAAAGTGCATTCCCTACAATCATCTCTGATTACACATGCAGCTCCCCAGTGCTTCTGCGGGACTGGCCCTGTGGCCTCCATATTTTGCTGATCAGTTGCAAACGGCGGTGTCTGTGGCTTTCAGTGCTTTACCTCGCCCTGCTAAGCTTAAGCGAAAGGTTAAAAATTGCTATCCTTCCCAGGGGTCATCTACTCCGTTGGATGTATCTGAAAATAGATTATCCACTGATGGAGAAGACTCTGGTACTTTGGAGGACTCTCTCTCTGGGTTGGAATCTGCGGCCAGACTTTAGGTTTAGGATGGAGCAATTACACTTTTTATTAAAAGAGGTGTTAGCTACTCTAAATGTTCCGGAACCGAAGTTACAGAGAAACCTTCTATTCCTAAGCTTGATAAAGTTTACGAGGACAGGGTAGTGCCCCAGACTTTCCCGGTTCCCGTAAAGATTTACAAATATTATTAAGAATGAATGGGAGAGACTTAGATCTTCTTTCGCCCCTTCGTTTAAGAAATTGTTCCCGGTTCCTGACTCTCAGCTAGAACTGTGGGGGTCTGTGCCTAAAGTGGATGGAGCTATCTCCACGCTCGCTAAGCGCACCACTATCCCACTCGAGGATAGTTTGTCATTTAAGGAGCCCATGGAAAAGAAATTAGAGACCCTGTTAAGAAAGATCTTTCAGCACACAGGGTTCTTATTTCAGGCTGCAGTGGCAGAAGCTGCTACCTATTGGTGTGACTCTCTGTCAGATATGATCGAGGTGGAAACTCCCCTCAATGAGATACAGGAAAGAATTAAGGCCCTGAGGGTAGCTCATTTCTTTATCTGTGATGCAAATATGCAGATTATTCGCTTGAATGCCAAGACATCAGGTTTTTCTGTTCTGGCCCGGAGGGCTCTGTGGTTGAAGTTGTGGTTTGCTGACATGACATCCAAATCTAGATTACTCTCCCTTCCATTTAGGGGAAAGTTCTTTTCGATCCATGCCTTTCTACCACAGGATAAGAAGAATAAGCCTAAGGGTCCTAATCTTCGTCCCTTTCGTTCCGACAAGTCCCAACGACAGCAGACTGCCAGACAAAACCCGAGCAGTCCAAGGGATCTTGGAAGCCATCTCAGTCTTGGAATAAGACCAAGCAGAACAAGAAGCCCGCTGAGACAAAATCGGCACAAAGGGGCGGCCCCTGATCCGTCTCTGGATCGCAGAGGGGGCAGACTATCTCTGTTAGCGGAGGCTTGGATGAGAAACATGCAAGATCCTTGGGTTCTGGAAGTCATTGCCCAGGGTTACCGGATATGTTTAAAATCTCACCCTCCCAGGGCAGATTCCTCTTGTCAAATCTATTGCCAAAACGTGAGAAATGAGATGCCTATCTAGAGTGCGTGAGGGATCTCTCCTCTCTAGGACTAATTGTACCAGTACCTCTAGCAAAAAGAGGTCTAGGGTACTATTCAAACCTTTTTGTGGTCCCAAAGAAGTAGGGTACGTTTTGCCCTGATTCTAGACCTAAAGTGTTTAAACATGTTTCTGTCGGTCCTATCATTCAAGATGGAGACAATAAGGTCTATTCTGCCCTTAATTCAAGAGGGACAGTTCATGACTACGATAGACTTCAAGGACGCTTACCTTCATGTGCCAATTCACAAGGATCACTTCAAGTTCCTAAGATTCGCCTTTCTGGACCAGTACTTCCAGCTTGTAGCTCTTCCCTTTGGTCTGGCTACAGCTCCAAGAGTCTTTACAAAGGTTTTGGGAGCTCTGCTTGCGGTGGCGAGATCCAGAGGTATTGAAGTAGAGCCTTATCTGGACAACATTCTGGTCTGGGCTCCGTCCTTCTAGCTGGCAGAGGACCATTTGAGAGCTCTTCTACTTCTTCTTCGATCTCATGGATGGAAAATAAACTCAGGAAAGAGTTCTCTGGTTGCCAGTACCAGAGTGGGGTTCCTGGGAATGATAATTGACTCTATCTATGAAGATATTCCTGACAGACCAGAGACATTGCAAAATTGCCTCCAACTGTCTTGCCCTTCAGACCTCCTCAAGGCATCTGTGGCCCGGTATATGGAGGTGATTGGGCTCATGGTATCCAGCATAGATGTCATTCCATACGTCAGGTTCCATCTTAGACCTCTTCAGTTGTGCATGCTGAGGCAATGGAACGGCGATCACTCGGATCTATCCCAGCAGATTTCTCTGGACAACTGATCGAGAGAATCCCTCTCTTGGTGGCTCTGTCCAGATCGGCTGTCCCAGGGGACATCCTTCTTGAGACCGTCCTGGGAGATTGTGACTACGGATGCAAGACTCTCAGGATGGGGAGCTGTTTGTGGTGCCAGGAAGGCACAGGGCAGGTGGAATCGAGAGAAGTCGCTCCTTCTGATCAACATCCTGGAACTTTGAGCGATCTTCAACGCTCTTAGGGCTTGGTCCCTCCTGGGTTCGTCCAAGTTAATCAGATTCCAGTAGGACAACATTACCTCGGTGGCTTTTATCAACCGGCTGGGGGGGAAGGAAAAGCTCCCTAGCCATAAAGGAAGTATCTCAGATTCTGGAATGGGCGGAGACCCACAATGGTTTGCTGTCAGCGATCGACATTCCGGGTGTGGACAACTGGGAAGCGGATTTTCTCAGCAGACAATTATTTAATCCGGGGGAATGGTCTCTTCATCCTGAGGTGTTTGCAGAGATTTGCAACAGATGGGGGACACCGGAGATAGATCTCTTGGCGTCCAGACTCAACTTCAAGCTACCTAGATACGGGTCACGGTCCAGGGATCCCCAGGCCAAACTGATAGATGCCTTAGCAGTGCTTTGGGGGTTCAACCTAGTCTATATATTTCCACCATTACCACTTTTACCTTGAGTAATGGCCCGCATCAAGCAGGAGCAAGCATAGACTATTCTGATTGCTCCGTCGTGGCCGCTGAGGATGTGGTTTGCGGATCTGGTGGGGATGTCATTGCCCCCTCCATGGAGGTTACCCTATCGCAGGGATCTGCTAGTACAGGGTCCCTTTGTGGATCAAAATCTAGATTCTCTGAAGCTGACTGCGTGGACATTTAACACTTAATCCTAGCCAAGAGAGGGTTTTCTGAGAGTGTGATTGATACTCTCATTCAAGCCAGGAAGCCAGTCACCCGACGCATCTATCATAAGGTGTGGAGGACCTACTTATTCTGGTGTGAGGCTCATGGGTATCCTGAATCATTTTCTTCCTCCAGGACGGTTTGGAGAAGGGACTTGCCGCCATTTCCTTAAAGGGACAGATTTCGATTCTATCTGTTTTGTTACACAAGAAGCTCGCTGAGCTTCCTGATTTACAGTGTTTTGTTCAGGCTCTGTCTAGGATCAGGCTTTATTTAGGCATTCTGCTTTTTCTTGGAGTTTGCAGAGGGCTCCGTTTGAGCCTATGCATTCGCTTGACATTAAGTTACTGTCTTGGAAGGTTCTTTTTCTACTGGCTATTGCTTCGACACGCAGAGTCTCTGAGTTGGCAGCCTTGCAATGTGAGCCTCCTTACCTGGTTTTGCATGCCGATAAGGCTGTCCTTCCCATTGTAGTTCCTTCCTTGTCTCCTAACCCTTCTTCTGCAAAGGAGAGGTTACTTCATAATTTGGATGTAGTTTGAGCTTTGAAATTCTATCTTCAGGCTACGAAGGATTTCAGACAAACTTCAGCATTGTTGTCTATTCAGGGAAGCGCAAAGGGCAGAAGGCTTCTTCCACTTCCCTATCTTTTTGGCTGAGGAGCATGATTCGCTTGGTTTATGAGACAGCGGGACATAAGCCTCAGAGGATTACGGCTGACTCAACTAGAGCTGTTGTTTCTTCTTGGGCCTTCAAGAATAAGGCCTCTATGGAACAGATTTGTAAGGCGGCTACCTGGTCCTCCTTACATACTTTTTCAAACTTTTACAAATTTTATGTTTTTGCTTCGGCCGAAGCAGCTTTTGGGAGAAAGGTTTTGCAGTCTGTGGTGCCCTCAGAATAGGGTCCGCCTCCTTTTTTACCCTCCCGTTTTTTTCATTCAGTGTCCTCTAGAGCTTGGGTATTTGTTTCCCACAAGTAATGAATATAGCCGTGGACTCTCCTCATATTAAGATGAAAAACATAAATTATGCTTACCTGATAATTTCATTTCCGTCTGTATGAGGAGAGTCCACGGCCTCCTGCCCGGTTCTCCATTGGGCGGACCTAAATGTCTTTTTGTTTTTCTTCTGGCACCATTTATTCTCTGATATTTCTCCTACTGTTCCTTGCTCCCTCGGCAGAATGACTGGGGAATGAGGGGAGTGGGGGAGGTATTTAAGCCTTTGGCTGGGATGTCTTTGCCTGTTTTTGGTGGCCAGGTTCTGTATTCCCACAAGTAATGAATTAAGCCATGGACTCTCCTCATACAAATGGAAAGGAAATGATCAGGTAAGCATAATTTATGTTTTTATTGGCAGTGGGTGGCAGTGCTGAGCCTTCATGCATTATTATTTTTTTTACTCCTCCTCAGTCCTCGCCTCTCACTGGTTGGTTCTTTTCTGATCATATAAGGAGAAATGTATAATTTTAATTGGTATTTCTGTATGGCTATCTTCTCTCAAATTGTTGACCTGTCTGGAAGTATAAACAGCTTTTGTTGGTTTGCATTACAAGCTATCAGAAGCTTACCAATAATAATAGTTTTGCTTTAACGCCCCCCCCCCCAAATAAAAAAATAAAATACATATGTTCAGGCATTTCTCAGTTCTCTAGGTGCATCATTGGGGCATAGCTTTATCAAAATACATCCCCTGATTATCTATGCAGACTCAATGTACATTTTGTTTTGTGATCATTTATAATTATTATTTATTATTGATTTACCAGTGGACGAGTAGAGTTATTTTTTTATTTCACACCCCTGCTCAGTGTGCCCAGTACCAGGGCCTCATATAATTTGCAGCTGTAGCTAGGGTTGCCACCTGTCCGGGAATAACTTGGACAGTCAGAGTTTCCAAGTAAGTGCCCAGGTTTGAAGCTAAGCCAGGACCGGACATGCAAATGTCTGGGTTTGGTAAGAATGCAGCACAAAGATGTGCTAGTAGTACAGTACTCACCACTGTACTACTAGCCCATCTTTGCTCTGCATTCTCAGGTTTCATTTTCACCTGCCATCGGATCCTACAAGCTGCGCCAGGCAACAGCCAGTGATGTCATGCACTATACAATGCACATGTGCTAGAACTAGCAGAGACTCTCTGCGGCTATGTAGAAACTGAAAATCAGTGATAATCGATCCGGATGTCTTGGAGAGAAGTGGTGAGTTATGACAAACTGTCACTAGCTGTTGTTTGGCAGTTGATAGTGAAAGCATGCTGCTTGCAAAAAATAAATAACAGTGGACTGTGGTGAGGGGCTGGAGTGACTGAAGACAACTCTGGCTAAATCAGCTTAGCCAGGACTAAGGAGGATTTTATTTTTTTTAAATCTAGTGCAGTCACTGTGATCTCAATAGTGTGTTTGAAACTGATAAAAGTAATATTGGAGCAACCCCTTCATGGCTGAAATGTGTCATAAGAATTTGTCTTGAGCATACTTTAACCTTTTATTTATAATAAAATGTGGCATACAGTCTTTTTTATCTGTTCTTAACAGCTTGTTCTCCCTGGATGCAAGTTTCTAACTCTTTCACTGCTGGAATTTGCTACTAATTTAAATCCCTCTAGTGTGTATGAGTGTGTGTTACAGTGAGTGTTTTAAAATTGAGTGTGTGTATGATAGCATGAGTGTGCTACAGTTATATTGGGTGTTAGAGTGTGTGTGAGTGTTATAGCGAGTGCGTATTAATGAGTGTGTACGAAAGTGTTAACATGATTTTAAGAGTGTGTTAGAGTGAGATTATTAGATTTAGAGAGTCTGTGTGAAAAGTGTTTATGTATGTGAGAGTATTAAAGTGCAAAATTGTGTGTAAGAGTGTTAAAGCTAGAGTAATTGTGCATGTGAGTGAGAGAGTTTTGCAGGATCATGGGATCTCCTATACTTGTGTTATGTGTTAGAGGTTGATATAACTAACTCTTTTTTTTTAGTTGCTAAATACTTGTTGGTGCCAGTTATTAAGTGATATAAATGTGTGTATATATATATATGTGTGTGTTTCTTGTGCATATCATAGCCAGTGCTTTACCAGCCTCTGACCTCACCTGTCCCTAGGGATGGATGACCGAATACTAAAGACCATATCAGAGAGGCTCTGGGTATTGAAATGAATGTGCTATTTACCTCCACTGACTGGTTTAAACCTATTGTTGAATTTTCTGTTGAATGCCCTATTTCGGAAACTATTCAGCAATTATATTTAGATAAATCCTCCAAAACTGAGTAACAACTTTCTGTACCAGAATAGATGTTTAAGGCCTTTCCCTTTCTTAGTCTACAAGTCCACTTTTTTGCAATGCTCCCAAGGTAGATGCAGCAATTACCAGACTACGAGAATGGTGTTTTTGACTGATTATTCTGGGGCCTTTAAGGTATAATAGAGAAAAATATGGAGCAAAATCTGAAGAAATTATATTTGCAGCAGGAAGCTACATTTCTCCTCATTTTAGCCATGTTTCCTGTTGTTAAACCAAATGAGTGTTTGTCATCTAATTAACTTCATTCTGTGCCTGATTTACCTTACTCTCATCCAATTTTGCCGTTACTTTCAGATTTATCTAATATAGCCTATTTGTTACTACAGAGGTTCTTAAGCTTAAAAGGACTGTGAAGTCAAAATTAAATGTCCATGATACCTATAGAGCAGGCCTCCCTAACAGGCCAGGTTTTCAGGATATCTGAACTGTAGCGCAGGTGAAATAATCAGCTGATTAGTAAACATGGTTATTAACCTGCTCTCACACAAAGTAATACTGAAAATCTGTCCTGTTAGAGGACAGGTTTGAAAAACCCTGAGATGGCCCATGCAGTTTTAACCAACTTCCGTTGTACTTTTATTGTCATTTGCTTTGTTCTTTTGAAATCCTTTGTTCAAGAGTAAGGCTGATAGCTGCTTCGGTGTTTATAGCAGTCTATGGCAGCAGTGTTTGCAACAATGTTTAACATTTCTATAAACATTTTTGCAAACACTGCAGCCAGCTGTCTAAAGACACATGCACACTCCTGGGCTCACCTAGGATTATTCTTTAGCAATGTATACCAGGAGAACTAAACAAAATCAATAATAGAAGTAAATTGGAAAGTTGTTTGACATTGCATGCTCTAGCCAATCCAATGAAAGGGACAGTCAACACCAGAATATTTGTTGTTTAAAAAGATAGATAATCCCTTTATTACCCATTTACTAGTTTTGCATAACCAACACAGTTATAATAATACACTTTTTACCTCTGTGATTACTTTGTATCTAAGCGTTTGCAAACTGCCCCCTTATTTCAGTTCTTTTGCTAGGCTTGCATTTTAGCCAATCAGTGCTCACTCCTAGGTAACTTCACGTGCAATGTTATCTATATGACACAAATTAACTAACGCCCTCTAGTGGTGAAAAACTGTCAATGCATTTCGTTTAGAGGCCAAGGTCTAAGAAATTAAGGTCTTCAAGGTCTAAGAAATTAGCATATGAACCTCCTAGGTTTAGCTTTCAACTAAGAATACCAAGAGCAAAATTGGTGATAAAAGTAAATTAGAAAGTTGTTTAAAATTACGTGCCCTATTTGTATCATCAAAGTTTTTTTGGACTTGACTGTCCCTTTAAGTTTAATTTTGACTTTACTCTCGCAAAATTGAATGCAGAGGGCCGCATGTAGCCATTGGGCTGCCAGTGGGCTATCTCTGATGTTTTTTTTTGCATTAAAATTCCCCTTTAGATGCAGAAAATAAAAAATACTTCTATGTTACGCTAAGGATTATTTGGAACTCGCCACTGGCTTCCAAAAATATGAAATATGAATTCTGGTAATAGTTTCCTGCGCTTCTGCTAATGACTGGATTATGGATTATTATTTTATGAGCTGAGAAAAAAGATCAGATATAATTAGAAGTCCTATTATGCAATCCAAGTATAATTTCACAGGGAGTTCTTCCAGATGGAGCTTACTCAGATACAAGTAATACTTTTCACCCCAGGCATACCTTTATAAAGCTAGCTCTGGTATCTATCCACCCAAACACACCTGTTGGTTTGGACTTGGCTCTTCTGTTTCAAATTACTTTGTTTATGGACAATAAACCCTCACCAAAAAGGTCCATGCTTGTTTTAAAATGATTTGCTTTAGCAATTATTAGCTAAATGTGTTATTTTTTCCAATCTAGTTAATATGTTAAACCAAGAAATTAGACAATATTAACAAGCTTTTTATTTGGGGTTTTCAGGTCTACTATTGTTCACCGCTTCCTGATAAAAGCAACCATTGAAGAAAGGATGCAAGCAATGTTAAAAACGGCTGAGAGGAGGTATGATTTATAGTTTTCTCAGTGCTAGGGTGATATTAGCTTACAGACTCTTCTTGTCTTCAGGGGCATACAGTAAGTCATGATTTTTATATATCCCTTTCTGAGCAAAAACATAATTTATGTAAGAACTTACCTGATAAATTCATTTCTTTCATATTAGCAAGAGTCCATGAGCTAGTGACGTATGGGATATACATTCCTACCAGGAGGGGCAAAGTTTCCCAAACCTCAAAATGCCTATAAATACACCCCTTACCACACCCACAATTCAGTTTAACGAATAGCCAAGAAGTGGGGTGATAAAAAAGTGCGAAAGCATATAAAATAAGGAATTGGAATAATTGTGCTTTATACAAAAATCATAACCACCACAAAAAAAGGGCGGGCCTCATGGACTCTTGCTAATATGAATTATGTTTTCTTTCATGTAATTAGCAAGAGTCCATGAGCTAGTGACGTATGGGATAATGATTACCCAAGATGTGGATCTTTCCACGCAAGAGTCACTAGAGAGGGAGGGATAAAATAAAGACAGCCAATTCCTGCTGAAAATAATCCACACCCAAAATAAAGTTTAATGAAAAACATAAGCAGAAGATTCAAACTGAAACCGCTGCCTGAAGTACTTTTCTTCCAAAAACTGCTTCAGAAGAAGAAAATACATCAAAATGGTAGAATTTAGTAAAAGTATGCAAAGAGGACCAAGTTGCTGCTTTGCAAATCTGATCAATCGAATCTTCATTCCTAAACGCCCAGGAAGTAGAAACTGACCTAGTAGAATGAGCTGTAATCCTTTGAGGCAGAGTTTTACCCGACTCAACATAGGCAAGATGAATTAAAGATTTCAACCAAGATGCCAAAGAAATGGCAGAAGCTTTCTGGCCTTTTCTAGAACCGGAAAAGATAACAAATAAACTAGAAGTCTTTCGGAAAGACTTAGTAGCTTCAACATAATATTTCAAAGCTCTAACAACATCCAAAGAATGCAACGATTTCTCCTTAGAATTCTTAGGATTAGGACATAATGAAGGAACCACAATTTCTCTACTAATGTTGTTGGAATTCACAACTTTAGGTAAAAATTCAAAAGAAGTTCGCAACACCGCCTTATCCTGATGAAAAATCAGAAAAGGAGACTCACAAGAAAGAGCAGATAATTCAGAAACTCTTCTGGCAGAAGAGATTGCCAAAAGGAACCAAACTTTCCAAGAAAGTAATTTAATGTCCAATGAATGCATAGGTTCAAACGGAGGAGCTTGAAGAGCCCCCAGAACCAAATTCAAACTCCAAGGAGGAGAAATTGACTTAATGACAGGTTTTATACGAACCAAAGCTTGTACAAAACAATGAATATCAGGAAGATTAGCAATCTTTCTGTGAAAAAGAACAGAAAGAGCAGAGATTTGTCCTTTCAAAGAACTTGCGGATAAACCTTTATCTAAACCATCCTGAAGAAACTGTAAAATTCTCGGAATTCTAAAAGAATGCCAAGAAAAATGATGAGAAAGACACCAAGAAATATAAGTCTTCCAGACTCTATAATATATCTCTCTGGATACAGATTTACGAGCCTGTAACATAGTATTAATCACAGAGTCAGAGAAACCTCTTTGACCAAGAATCAAGCGTTCAATCTCCATACCTTTAAATTTAAGGATTTGAGATCCTGATGGAAAAAAGGACCTTGCGACAGAAGGTCTGGTCGTAGCGGAAGAGTCCACGGATGGCAAGAGGCCATCCGGACAAGATCCGCATACCAAAACCTGTGAGGCCATGCCGGAGCTACCAGCAGAACAAACGAGCATTCCTTCAGAATCTTGGAGATTACTCTTGGAAGAAGAACTAGAGGCGGAAAGATATAAGCAGGATGATACTTCCAAGGAAGTGATAATGCATCCACTGCTTCCGCCTGAGGATCCCGGGATCTGGACAGATACCTGGGAAGTTTCTTGTTTAGATGAGACGCCATCAGATCTATTTCTGGAAGCTCCCACATTTGAACAATCTGAAGAAATACCTCTGGGTGGAGAGACCATTCGCCCGGATGCAACGTTTGGCGACTGAGATAATCCGCTTCCCAATTGTCTATACCTGGGATATGAACCGCAGAGATTAGACAGGAGCTGGATTCCGCCCAAACCAAAAGTCGAGATACTTCTTTCATAGCCAGAGGACTGTGAGTCCCTCCTTGATGATTGATGTATGCCACAGTTGTGACATTGTCTGTCTGAAAACAAATGAACGATTCTCTCTTCAGAAGAGGCCAAGACTGAAGAGCTCTGAAAATTGCACGGAGTTCCAAAATATTGATCGGTAATCTCACCTCCTGATATTCCCAAACTCCTTGTGCCGTCAGAGATCCCCACACAGCTCCCCAACCTGTGAGACTTGCATCTGTTGAAATTACAGTCCAGGTCGGAAGCACAAAAGAAGCCCCCTGAATTAAACAATGGTGATCTGTCCACCACGTTAGAGAGTGTCGTACAATCGGTTTTAAAGATATTAATTGAGATATCTTTGTGTAATCCTTGCACCATTGATTCAGCATACAGAGCTGAAGAGGTCGCATGTGAAAAAGAGCAAAGGGGATCGCGTCCGATGCAGCAGTCATAAGACCTAGAATTTCCATGCATAAGGCTACCGAAGGGAATGATTGTGACTGAAGGTTTCGACAAGCTGAAATCAATCTTAGACGTCTCTTGTCTGTTAAAGACAGAGTCATGGACACTGAATCTATCTGGAAACCCAGAAAGGTTACCCTTGTCTGAGGAATCAATGAACTTTTTGGTGAATTGATCCTCCAACCATGATCTTGAAGAAACAACACAAGTCAATTCGTATGAGATTCTGCTAAATGTAAAGACTGAGCAAGTACCAAGATATCGTCCAAATAAGGAAATACCACAATACCCTGTTCTCTGATTACAGACAGAAGGGCACCGAGAACCTTTGTAAAAATTCTTGGAGCTGTAGCTAGGCCAAACGGCAGAGCCACAAACTGGTAATGCTTGTCCAGAAAAGAGAATCTCAGGAACTGATAATGATCTGGATGAATCGGAATATGCAGATATGCATCCTGTAAATCTATTGTGGACATATAATGCCCTTGCTGAACAAAAGGCAAGATAGTCCTTACAGTTACCATTTTGAATGTTGGTATCCTTACATAACGATTCAATATTTTTAGATCCAGAACTGGTCTGAAGGAATTCTCCTTCTTTGGTACAATGAAGAGATTTGAATAAAACCCCATCCCCTGTTCCAGAACTGGAACTGGCATAATTACTCCAGCCAACTCTAGATCTGAAACACAATTCAGAAATGCTTGAGCTTTCACTGGATTTACTGGGACACGGGAAAGAAAAAATCTCTTTGCAGGAGGTCTCATCTTGAAACCAATTCTGTACCCTTCTGAAACAATGTTCTGAATCCAAAGATTGTGAACAGAATTGATCCAAATTTCTTTGAAAAAACGTAACCTGCCCCCTACCAGCTGAGCTGGAATGAGGGCCGCACCTTCATGTGGACTTAGAAGCAGGCTTTGCCTTTCTAGAAGGCTTGGATTTATTCCAGACTGGAGATGGTTTCCAAACTGAAACTGCTCCTGAGGATGAAGGATCAGGCTTTTGTTCTTTGTTGAAACGAAAGGAACGAAAACGATTATTAGCCCTGTTTTTACCCTTAGATTTTTTATCCTGTGGTAAAAAAGTTCCTTTCCCACCAGTAACAGTTGAAATAATAGAATCCAACTGAGAACCAAATCATTTGTTACCCTGGAAAGAAATGGAAAATAGAGTCGATTTAGAAGACATATCAGCATTCCAAGTTTTAAGCCATAAAGCTCTTCTAGCTAAAATAGCTAGAGACATAAACCTGACATCAACTCTGATAATATCAAAAATGGCATCACAGATAAAATTATTAGCATGCTGAAGAAGAATAATAATATTATGAGAATCATGATCTGTTACTTGTTGCGCTAAAGTTTCCAACCAAAAAGTTGAAGCTGCAGCAACATCAGCCAATGATATAGCAGGTCTAAGAAGATTACCTGAACACAGATAAGCTTTTCTTAGAAAGGATTCAATTTTCCTATCTAAAGGATCCTTAAACGAAGTACCATCTGACGTAGGAATAGTAGTACGTTTAGAAAGGGTAGAAATAGCCCCATCAACTCTAGGGATTTTGTCCCAAAATTCTAATCTGTCAGACGGCACAGGATATAATTGCTTAAAACGTTTAGAAGGAGTAAATGAATTACCCAATTTATCCCATTCTCTGGAAATTACTTCAGAAATAGCATTAGGAACAGGAAAAACTTCTGGAATAACCACAGGAGATTTAAATACCTTATCTAAACGTTTAGAATTAGTATCAAGAGGACCAGAATCCTCTATTTCTAAAGCAATAAGTACTTCTTTAAGTAAAGAACGAATAAATTCCATTTTAAATAAATATGAAGATTTATCAGCATCAATCTCTGAGACAGAATCCTCTGAACCAGAAGAGTCATCAGAATCAGAATGATGATGTTCATTTAAAAATTCATCTGTAGAGAGAGAAGTTTTAAAAGATTTTTTATGTTTACTAGAAGGAGAAATAACAGACATAGCCTTCTTGATGGATTCAGAAACAAAATCTCTTATGTTATCAGGAACATTCTGCACCTTAGATGTTGAAGGAACTGCAACAGGCAATGGTACATTACTAAAGGAAATATTATCTGCATTAACAAGTTTGTCATGACAATTAATACAAACAACAGCCGGAGGAATAGCTACCAAAAGTTTACAGCAGATACACTTAACTTTGGTAGTTCCAGCACTAGACAGCGATTTTCCTGAAGTATCTTCTGACTCAGATGCAACGTGAGACATCTTGCAATATGTAAGAGAAAAAACAACATATAAAGCAAAATTGATCAAATTCCTTAAATGACAGTTTCAGGAATGGGAAAAAATGCCAATAAACAAGCTTCTAGTAACCAGAAGCAAAGAAAAAATGAGACTGAAATAATGTGGAGACAAAAGCGACGCTCATATTTTTTAGCACCAAATAAGAAGCCCACATTATTTGGCGCCTAAATGCTTTTTGGCGCCAAAAATGACGCCACATCCGGAACGCCGACATTTTTGGCGCAAAAGGACGTCAAAAATGACGCAACTTCCGGCGACACGTATGACGCCGGAAACAGAAAAGATTTTTTGCGCCAAAAAAGTCAGCGCCAAGAATGACGCAATAAAATGAAGCATTTTCAGCCCCCGCGAGCCTAACAGCCCACAGGGAAAAAAGAGTCAAATTTTTTAAGGTAAGAAAAAATGATTGATTCAAATGCATTATCCCAAATATGAAACTGACTGTCTGAAAATAAGGAATGTTGAACATCCTGAGTCAAGGCAAATAAATGTTTGAATACATATATTTAGAACTTTATAAACAAAGTGCCCAACCATAGTTTAGAGTGTCACAGAAAATAAGATTTACTTACCCCAGGACACTCATCTACATGTTTGTAGAAAGCCAAACCAGTACTGAAACGAAAATCAGCAGAGGTAATGGTATATAAATAAGAGTATATCGTCGATCTGAAAAGGGAGGTAAGAGATGAATCTCTACGACCGATAACAGAGAACCTATGAAATAGACCCCATAGAAGGAGATCACTGCATTCAAAATAGGCAATACTCTCCTCACATCCCTCTGACATTCACTGCACGCTGAGAGGAAAACCGGGCTCCAACTTGCTGCGGAGCGCATATCAACGTAGAATCTAGCACAAACTTACTTCACCACCTCCATAGGAGGCAAAGTTTGTAAAACTGAATTGTGGGTGTGGTGAGGGGTGTATTTATAGGCATTTTGAGGTTTGGGAAACTTTGCCCCTCCTGGTAGGAATGTATATCCCATACGTCACTAGCTCATGGACTCTTGCTAATTACATGAAAGAAAGTGAACTACTGGCTGAGTCATTTTGAATGTTAAAGGAATAGTCTAGTCAAAATTAAACTTTCATGATTCAGATAGAGCATGCAATTTTAAGCAAGTTTTAATTTACTCCTAAATTTTCTTCGTTCTCTTGCTATCTTTATTTGAAAAAGCAACAATGTAATCATAGGAGCCAGCCCATTTCTTTCATATAGGTGGCCAGAGAGTCCATGAGCTAGTGACGTATGGGATATACATTCCTACCAGGAGAGGGCAAAGTTTCCCAAACCTCAAATGCCTATAAATACACCTCCCACCTCACTCATACCTCAGTTTTACAAACTTTGCCTCCTTAGGAGGTGGTGAAGCATGATGTGCTTGATTTCTTCTGTGAAAGGAGCTTCTAAGCATATTGAAGCCCAGTTCCTCTCTACAGTGTTTGTCTGAGGGATGTGAAGGGAGTATTGCCTGATGATACCATGTTTTCGCCTATGGGAAATCTATTCTACAGCTCTCTGTAAATTCGATCCTGGGGATTCATCTACTGCCTGCCTTTACAGAGCGACATTATACTCTTCTACCATTACCTCTGCTGATATGTTTCAGTACTGGTTTGGCTGTCTGCTATATGTGGATGGGTGTCTTCTGGTAAGTAAAGCTTATTTGGAAGCGGGGCAGTCTCCACCTCAGCGAATTACAGCTCATCTACTAGATCAGTCGCCACATCTTGGGCTTTCAAGAATGAAGCTTCAGTTGATCAAATTTGCAAAGCAGCCTTTGGTAGAAAGGTTCTTCAGGCCGTTGTCTCAGTTTGATTCTAGTGCCTATGATTTGAAGGTTTTTTAAAAAAATTTAAGAAAACGTAATTATTTTTGGATTTAATTTCTCTGTGGAAATACCTGTTTTTATTTTATTCCTCCCTCTCTAGTGACTCGTGGATTTCCACATCTTGGGTATTATATCCCATACGTCACTAGCTCATGGACTCTTGCCACTTATATGAAGGAAAACATAATTTATGTAAGAACTTACCTGATAAATTCATTTCTTTCATGGGGGCAAGAGTCCATGACACCCAACCAATTTTTGGGGGGTTATGATTTTTTTTATATATAAAGCACTTTATTTATCCTTTAGACTTTAGATTTAGGATAGAGCTCTTACGCTTTCTGTTAAAGGAAGTATTGGCTACATTAGAGGTTCTGGAACCTAAGTTACCCGAGGAACCTTTTATTCCTAAGATTGATAAGGTGTATGAGGACAGGGTGGTGCCACAAACTTTCCTGGTTCCCGTAAAGATGGCAAATATCAAAAATGAATGGGAAAGACTTGGATCCTTTCCCCCCTTCTTCTTCCTTTAAGAAATTGTTCTAGGTTCCTGACTCCCAATTAGAGTTATGGGGATCTGTCCCTAAAGTGGATGGAGCTATCTCCACGCTTGCTAAGTGCATCACTATCCTGCTTGAGGATAGTTCGTCTTTTAAGGAGCCCATGGATAAAAAGCTAGAAACTCTGTTAAGAAAGATGTTTCGGCACACAGGATTTTTATTTCAGCCTGCAGCGGTGGTTACTGCAGTGGCTGGATACGCTACCTATTGGTGTGATTCTCTTTCGGAGATGATCAAGGTGGAAACTCCCCTCGATGAAATCCAGGAAAGAATTAAGGCTTTAAGGGTAGCTAATTTGTTTATTTGTGATGCAAATATGCAGATTATCCACTTGAATGCCAAGACAACAGGCTTTTCTGTTCTAGTCTGTAGGGCTATGGTTGAAGTCTTGGTCTGCTGACATGACTTCGAAATCTAGATTACTTTCGCTTCCATTTATGGGGAAGGTTCTTTTCGGTCCAGGACTAGACTCTATCATATCCACGGTCACTGGGGGCAAGGGTGCCTTTTTACCACAGGATAAGAAGAATAAGGCTAAGAGACAGGGTCCTAATTTTCGTCTCTTTTGTTCGGATAAGACCCAACGCCAGCAGCCTTCCGCGAAGCCTGATCAGTCCAAGGGAACTTGAAAACCTCACTCTTGGAACAAATCCAAGCAGGAAAAGCAGCCCACTGAGACTAAATCTGCATGAAGGGGCGGACCGCGATCAGTCACTGGATTGTGTTGGGGCAGACTATCTCTCTTTGTGGAGGCTTGGCTGGGAGATGTGCAAGACCCTTGGGTTCTGGAGGTCATTGCCCAGGGTACAGGATAGGTTTCAAATCTCATCCACCCAGGGGCAGATTCCTCTTATCAAACCTGTCTTCAAGACCAGAAAAACGAGACGCCTTTCTAGGGTGTGTGAGGGATCTCTCCTCCCTAGGAGTCATTGTACCAGTACCTTTAGCAGAGAGAGGTCTGGGATACTACTCAAACCTTTTTGTGGTCCCAAAGAAGGAGGGTATGTTTCGCACAATTCTGGGCCTAAAGTGCTTAAACAAGTTTCTGTCTGTGCCATCGTTCAAGATAGAGACAATAAGATCTATTCTGTCCTTAGTTAAAGAGGGACAGTTCATGACCACGATAGACTTGAAGGATGCTTACCTTCATGTGCTAATTCAGAAGGATCACTTCAAGTTCTTAAGATTCGCCTTTCTGGACCAGCACTTCCAGTTTGTGGCTCTTCCTTTTGGTCTGGCTACTGCTCCAAGAGTCTTTATGAAAGTTCTGGGGGCTCTGCGGTGGCGAGGTCCAGAGGTATTGTAGTAGCGCCATACTTGGACGACATCCTGGTTCAGGCTCCGTCCTGCCGACTGGCAGAAGACCATTCAAGAGCTCTTCTTCTTCAATCTCATGGATGGAAGATAAACTTAGGAAAGAGTTCTCTGGTTCCCAGTACCAGAGTGGAATTCCTGGGCACGATAATAGATTTCGTATCCATGAAGATATTTCTTACAGACCAGAGACGTTACAAAATTACTTCCAGTTGTCTTGTCCTCCAGACCTCCTTAAGGCAATCTGTGGCCCGCTATATGAAGGTGATTGGGCTCATGGTGTCCAGCATAGATATCTCATTTGCCAGGTTCCATCTCAGACCTCTGCAGTTGTGCATGCTGAGGCAATGGAACGGGGATCACTCGGATCTATCCCAACAGGGATGTCTCTGAACAACCGATAGAGAGAATCGCTCTCTTGGTTGCTCTGTCCAGATCGCCTATCCCAGGGGACATCCTTCTTGAGACCATCCTGGGAGATTGTGACTTAGGACGCAAGTCTATCAGGAAGGCACAGAGCCGGTGAACTCGAGAGGAATCTCTTCTCCCGATCAACAGTCTGGAACTTTGAGCGATCTTCAATGCTCTTAAGGCTTGGCCTCTTCTGGGTTCGTCCCAGTTTATCAGATTCCAATCGGACAACATTACCTCGGTGGCTTACATCAACCATCATGGGGGGAACGAGAAGCTCCCTAGCCTTGAGGGAAGTATCTCGGATTCTGGATTGGGAGGAGGCCCACAACTGCTCTCTGTCAGTGATCCACATTCCTGGTGTGGACAACTGGGAAGCGGATTTTCTCCGCAGACAATCTTTTCATCTGGGGGAATCGTCTCTCCATCCCGAGGTGTTTGCAGAGATTTGCAACAGATGGGGGACGCCGGAGATAGATCTCAATACCAAGCTACCCAGATACGGGTCGCGGTCCAGGGATCCCCAGGCAGAGCTTATAGATGCCTTAGCAGTGCCTTGGGGGTTTAACCTAGTTTACATTTTTCCTCTGTTACTACTTCTACCTTGGGTAGTGGCCCGCATCAAGCAGGAGCAAGCTTCGACTATTCTAATTACTACATTGTGACCGCAAAGGATTTGGTTTGCGGACCTGGTGGGGATGTCATGATCTCCTCCATGGAGGTTACCTTGTTGCAGGGATCTGCTGGTACAGGGTCCTTTTGTTCATCAAACTCTAGATACTCTGAGGCTGACTGCGTGGAGATTGATCTCTTAGTCCTAGCCAAGAGAAGTTTTTCTGAGAGAGTGACTCTCATTCAAGCTAGAAAGCCGGTCACTCTTCGCATCTATCATAAGGTGTGGAGGACCTACTTGCTCTGGTGTGAAGAACGTGGCTTCCCCTGGCATAAGGTCAGGGTATCCAGATTCTTTCCTTTCTCCAAAACGGTTTGGAGAAGGGACTTGCTGCTAGTTCTTTAAAGGGACAGATTTCGGCTATATCAGTGTTATAACACAAGAGGCTCGCTGAGTTTCCTGACAATCCAGTCTTTAGACTCTGTCTAAAATCAGGCCTGTGTTTAGACATTCCGCTCCTTCTTGGAGTTTGAATTTGGTTCTTAAAGTTTTGAAGAGTACTCCATTTGAGCCCATGCATTTAGTTGACATTAAGTTACTGTCTTGGAAGGTGCTTTTTCTATTGGCTATTGCTTCAGCCTGCAAAGTCTCTGAGATGGCGGCCTTGCAATGTGAGCCTCCTTACCTAGTTTTTCATGCTGATAAGGCTGTTCTTCGCAGTGGGTTGTGGTTTCTCCCTAAGGTTGTGTCTGATCGCCTTCTTTGTGTCCTAATCTTTCTTCTTCGAAGGAGCGATTGCTTCATAATTTGGATGTAATTCAGGCTTTGAAATTCTATCTTCAGACTACGAAAGATTTTAGACAGACTTCGGCATTGTTCGTTGTCTATTCTGGGAAGCGCAGAGGGCAGAAGGCTTCTTCCACTTCCCTATCTTTTTGGTTGAGGAGCATTATCCGCTTAGCATATGAGACAGCGGGACATAAGCCTCCTCAGAGGATTACGGCTCATTCAACTAGAACTGTGGCTTCTTCTTGGGCCTTCAAGAACAAGAGGTTTTACAGGCTGTGGTGCCCTCTGAATAGGGTTTGCCTCCTTTTTTACCCTCCGGTCTTTATTCAGTGTCCTCTAGAGCTTGGGTATATGTTTCCCACAAGTAGGGAATGAAGCCGTAAACTTGCCTCATATTAAGATGGAAAACATAAATTATGCTTACCAGATAATTTCCTTTCCTTTTGTATGAGGAGAGTCCACAGCCCCCACCCTTTTTTCTCCGTTGGGCAGACCTTCATTTTTGTTATTATTCTGGCACCTTTTATACCCTGATATTTATCCTACTGTTCCTTGTTCCCTTGGCAGAATGAATGGGGGAGGTATTTAAGCCTTTGGCTGTGGTGTCTTTGCCTCCTTTTGGTGGCCAGGTTCTGTATTGCCACAAGTAAGGAATGAAGCCGTGGACTCTCCTCATACAGATGGAAAGGAAACTATCTGGTAAGCATAATTTTTTTTTTTGGTTCAGCACCTAGGTAGCACTTTCAGATTGGTGTCTAAATGTAGCCACCAATCAGCAAGCGCTACCTAGGTGCTAAACCAATAATGGTCCGGCTCCTAAGCTTACATTCAAATAAAGATACCAAGAGAACGAAGAAAAATTGATAATAGGAATAAATGAGAAAGTTGCTTAAAATTGCATACTCTATCTGAATCATTAAAGTTTAATTTCCTTCCTAAGATAGGGAGAGTCCACGGCTTCATTTCTTACTGTTGGGAAACACAACACCTTGCCACCAGGAGGAGGCAAAGACACCCCAGCCAAAGGCTTAACTATCCCTCCCACTTCCTCATTACCCCAGTCATTCTTTGCCTTTCATCATGTTAGGAGGTGGCAGAGAAGTGTCAGAAGATTCGGAGAGTCCTGAAAAAGGGTATCTGCCCTTCGAGATAGGACTAAAGATTTAAGTAGTCATGTCAACCTCGCAGTGAGAGTATTAACCCCTTAAGGACCAGCAACGTACCCTGTATGTCACTGGCCTTTTTTGGGAATTTATTGTTTTATAGCGCGGTCTTGCCACCAGCGTTGAGACTGCTCTATTCCACAAAGTCTGCTGGAGGGAGTGCATTAATAGCGTGTTCTTGCTAGACTTGTGCTATTATGTCCTGAAAAAACCCTTAACAACCAGTGACATACAGGGTACATTGTGGTCATTAAGGGGTTAATGAAAATTGGTCTGGAGATGCAGGGAAAGTTTTTCTGCTAAACCATCCAGACTACTACTAACAGATTGTAAGCAATCATTGTTGACGAGTTTCACTGCCTGCTTTTTCTCACTCAAGTCCATGTCAGGAGCACTGCTATAAGACTGTCACACTTGAGAGACTGTGTTCTGTTCCACAGCATGGATCCTGGAGGTAAGATCATTTCAATTTTTACACATAAAACACTATCTCAGGGTCACAGTGTGGCTCCTTTATACCTTGATAGGATCCAGGGTTAATATCCTCTGAAGGGGGTTTATTGAACAGTTGGGGTTAATTAATCAGTGTATTAATTATTTACATGCTGCTTTGTGTGATTTTTTTCCTGGGCTGATGGACTGTGTGTTTTTGGCTGGAACAAACAGGTTTCACTTTTAAGTTTCACTTTCGTTTTTGAACGTGTTGCACAGCTCCTATTACTTGCTGTACTTATAATAACAGGGGTAGTACTGTCTTTCACTCCATGTGACCGGGTGTGGTCTATGTTTAATTCCTCCATTCCGGCAAAGGCTTGAACCTGAGGAGAGCGTTCCTCTGTTTACTGTCTGGGTCTAGGAGGTGGTGAGTGCCCCAGTCATTGAGAGTATAAAGGTGCAGTTTTCTATAATAAAAAACGTTTTTATTTGTGTCCTTCTGTGGGTATAACCTGAGCTATGGAGGACTCTGACATGTTAGAAGGTACTCCTTCTGTACTAAATCATACCTGTTTATATTGTGAGGAGGCCGTGGTTTTCTCGCCCACTCAATTATGTTTCACATGCCTTAACACCGTTATAAAGTCTATGAAGGGAGACAAGCCTGCTAAGGCTCTTAGTATAAGAAAGAAATGTCCAGTATAATTTTATCCAATAAAGTATGGTGCACACCTGGAGGACCTCCCTTTCCAGGGTCCTAATTAATATTGTACAAAAGAACACTCAGGTGGCACTCAAATAGGCAACACTGCTTTTGTTAAGTAGAGCAAGGTTTGTAACAAGTCCACACCTGACCCAATAAACATATTACCCATTTATAGCATCAATCATTAACCCCTTACACTCCTGCTGAGAAATAGTCACCAAATTAAAAACAGATGCAGCAAGTTGCTATATATACTATATGATTAAATCTAAACCACTTGTCATATATATCAAATCTATTAGATAACCAGGCCTAAATAAAACAATCAACAATTATATAGTATACTAAAGCCTTAAATAAAAGGAAGTAAATCAAATTCCCTATTAAGCCCCTTAGGGTGCATAGTATCCAATTTCCAGATCCATCTGGCCTCTCTGTAGAGGAGATCTTTAATTCTATCACCCCCTCTGGTGTGTATAGGGGCTTGGTCAATTACCATAAACCTAAGCTGGTTAATCTGGTGGCCTTTTTCAATGAAATGTGCTGGTACAGGGAGGTTTGCAGTTTTCTCATTTCTAATGGTGGATTTATGTTGGCATATGCGATCCTTGACCCTTTGGGTAGTCTCGCCAACATATAAAAGCCTGCTAAGGCTCTTAGTTCCTCTGAGCCATCTACCTCTCAGGACCCAGCGTCCCGTGAGATTACTACCCTTGCTACATTATCCACTCCACATGCAGTTCCCCGTAGCACATCTAATCCTCCATCCAGAGGGGGCCTTCTTCCTGCAGACTTTGCCACGCAGTTACAAACGGCGGTGTCTGCGGCCCTCAGTGCTTTACCTCGCTCTAACAAACGCAAGAGAAAGGTTAAACATAGCTCTCCTGACCCGGAGTCATCTAAATATTTATCGGATTTAGCTATTATGTCCCAGTTATCCGAGGATGAGTTAACCTCTGTAGCTTTAGAGTGTGAACTTTCTGAGTCAGAGTAGTTAGCGTCTAAGCCTCCTGCTGGGGAGGAATCGTCCTTTAGTTTTAAAATTGAGCACTTGCGTTTTTTATTAAAGGTTGTTCTGTCTATGTTAGAGGTTCCAGAGGCTGTGCTGCCTGAAGAACCTATGATACCTAAATTAGACAGAGTTAACAAATACAGGAAAGTTCTTTTGACTTTTCCTATGCCGGTTAAGATGGCGAACATTATTAAGAACGAATGGGAAAGAATTGGTTCTTCCTTTTCCCCCTCGTCTACATTTAAAAAGTTGTTCCTGGTCCCGGACTCACAACTGGATTTGTGGTGCTCCATTCCTAAGGTGGACGGTTCTATCTCTAAGCTTGCTAAATGTACTACTATACCTCTTGAGGATAGTTCTTCGTTCAGAGAGACGATGAATAAGAAAATGGAAACCTTTCTGAGAAAGATTTTTCAACATACAGGGTTTTTGTTTCATCCGGCGGCTGCAGTTGCCGCTACCTACTGGTGTGACTCTTTGTCAGAACTTATTGAGGTGGAGTCTCCCCTCGAGGATATTCAAGACAGAATTAAAGCTCTGAGAATTGCTAATTCTTTTATCTGTGATGCGAACATGCAAATTATTCACCTAAATGCAAAGGCCTTTGGCTTTTCAGTCCTATCCCGCCTGGCGCTCTGGTTGAAGTCTTGGTCTGCGGATATAACTTCTAAGTCCAGACTCCTTTCTCTTCCCTTCAAGGGAAAGATTTTATTTAGTCCAGGCCCGGACTCCATTATTTCTACGGTTACCGGAGGCAAGGGTGCCTTTCTACCGCAAGATAAGAAGAACAAGTCTAACGGACGACAATCTTCTAATTTCCGTTCCTTTCGTTCTGACAAATCCCAACAACAACAATCCTCCTCCAAGCCCGAACAACCCAAGAGTATTTAGAAGCCAGCTCAGTCCTGGAATAAATCCAAGCAGAATAAAAAGCCAGCCGAAAACAAATCGGCATGAAGGGACAGCCCCCGATCCCGGATCGGATCATGTAGGGGACAGACTGTCTCTTTTTTCAGACGCCTGGTTCAAGGATGTACAGGATCCGTGGGTCCTGGAGGTGGTATCTCAGGGATATAAGATAGGCTTCAAATCTCATCCGCCAAGGAGCAGATTCTTTCTCTCAAATCTGTCTTCCAGACCAGAAAAGAGGGATGCCTTTCTAGGGTGCGTTCAGGATCTATCCTCCTTAGGAGTTGTTGTCCCGGTGCTTATCGAAGAAAAAGGTTTGGGGTTTTATTCAAACTTTTTCGTTGTTCCAAAGAAGGAGGGAACTTTCCACCCAATTCTGGACTTAAAGTGCTTAAACAAATTTCCCAGTGTCTTTTCCTTCAAGATGGAGACGATAAGGTCCATCCTTCCTTTAATTCAGGAAGGCCAGTTTATGACCACTATAGATCTGAAGGACGCTTACGTTCATGTTCCAATTCACAGGGAACACTTTCAGTTCCTGAGGTTTGCATTCCTGGACCACCACTTCCAATTCATTGCCCTTCTGTTTGGCCTGGCTACTGCTCCAAGAATCTTAAGGAAGGTTCTGGGGGCTCTTCTAGTCAGTCCCTTCTCAATCTTCTTTGATCACATGGATGGAAGATAAACTTGAAAAATAGTTCTCTTATCCCAAGTACCAGGGTGGAATTCCTGAACAGTTTGTAGCTCAGCTCCACTGTCAGGTGCAGGCCAAAAAAGGGTGCTGTAATCCCTTTAGTCACAATAAATCCACAGAAGAAGGCAGCACCTTGCAGTATAAAAATATCAGTTTATGACCACTATAGATCTGAAGGACGTTTACGTTCATGTTCCAATTCACAGGGAACACTTTCAGTTCCTGAGGTTTGCATTCCTGGACCACCACTTCCAATTCATTGCCCTTCTGTTTGGCCTGGCTACTGCTCCAAGAATCTTAAGGAAGGTTCTGGGGGCTCTTCTAGTCAGTCCCTTCTCAATCTTCTTCGATCACATGGATGGAAGATAAACTTGAAAAATAGTTCTCTTATCCCAAGTACCAGGGTGGAATTCCTGAACAGTTTGTAGCTCAGCTCCACTGTCAGGTGCAGGCCAAAAAAGGGTGCTGTAATCCCTTTAGTCACAATAAATCCACAGAAGAAGGCAGCACCTTGCAGTATAAAAATATCTTTATTTCCACATGCTGGAATAAAAAATAAATAAAAAAAGCATGTGGAAATAAAGATATTTTTATACTGCAAGGTGCTGCCTTCTTCTGTGGATTTAGGGTGGAATTCCTGGGTACGATAATAGACTCCATATCCATAATGATATTTCTAACAGACCAGAGACGTTGCAAGCTAACTTCAACATGTCTTGCCGTCCGGACCTCCTTGAGTCCCTCTGTGGTTCAGTGTATGGAGGGGATTGGTCTCATGGTGTCCTGCATGGACATCATTCCTTTTGCCAGGTTCTGTCTCAGACCTTTACAACTGTTCATGCTGAGGCAGTGGAACGGCGATCATTCAGATCTGTCTCAACAGATTGTATTAGACAGCCGGTCGAGAGAATCGCTCTCTTGGTTTTTCTGTCCAGATCATCTGTCCCGAGGGACATGCTTCTTAAGACCTTCCTGGGAGATTGTGACTATGGATGCAAGCCTATCCGGATGGGGAGCTGTTTGGGGTGCCAGGAATCCACAGGGGTTGTGGACTCAGGAGGAGTCCTCCCTCCTGATCAATATTTTGGAACTGCCGGCAATCTTCAAGGCCTTGAAGGCTTGGCCACTTCTGGGTTCGTCCCAGTTTTATCACATTCCAAATCAGACAATATAACCTCAGTGGCTTACATCAACCATCAAGGGGGAACGAGAAGTTCCTTGGCAGAGGCCCACAGCTGTTTGCTGTCAGTGATCCACATTCCAGATGTGGACATCTGGGAGGCGGATTTTCTCAGCAGGCAATCCTTCCATCCAGAGGATGGTCTCTCCATCCCGAGGTGTTTGCAGAGATATGCAGCAAGTGGGGGACACCTGAGATGGATCTCATGGCGTCCCGTCTCAATACCAAGCTACCCAGGTACGGGTTGAGGGATCCCCAAGTGGATCTAATAGATGCACTAGCAGTGCCCTGGAGGTTCAAACTCATATATCTCTTTCCTCCATTACAGCTTCTTCCTCGAGTGGTGGCCCGCATCAAGCAGGAGCGGGTATTAGTAATCCTGATTGCTCCATCGTGGCCGCGAAGGACGTGGTTCGCGGATCTAGTGGGGATGTCCTCATCTCCTCTCTGGAAGTTACCTTGTCGCAGAGACCTGCTGATACAAGGTCCATTTGTTAATCAAAATCTAGATTCTCTGAGGCTGACTGCGTGGAGATTGAACACTAAGTCTTAGCCAAGAGAGGTTTCTCTGAGAGTGTCATTAATACTCTTATTCAAGCTTGTAAACCAGTTACTCTGCGTATCTACCACAAGGTGGGAAGGACCTACTTATTCTGGTATGAAGAGCGTGTTTTTTCCTGGCACAGAGTTAAGGTTTCCAGGATCTTATCTTTTCTCCAGGATGGGCTGGAGATGGGCCTTTCTGCTAGTTCCCTGAGGGGACAGATTTCGGCCCTGTCGGTTTTATTTTATAAGAGACTGGCTGAGCTTCCAGACGTGCAGTCCTTTGTTAAGGCTCTGATTAGGCTCAGACCTGTGTTTAGATCTGGGGCTGCTCCTTGGAGCCTAAATCTTGTACTTCGGGTTTTGCAACAGGTTCCGTTTGAGCCTCTGCATTCTGTTGACATTAAATTGTTATCTTGGAAGGTTCTCTTTTTATTGGCTATTATAGTTTCTGTGAGCCCCCTTATCTGATTTTTCATGCAGATAAGGCAGTTTTACGTACTAAATTAGGTTTTCTTCCTAAGGTTGTGTCAGATCGCAAAATCAATCGGGAGATTGTGGTTCCTTCCTTGTGTCCTAATCCTTCTTCATCGAAGTAACGCTTACTTCACAATTTGAATGTGGTTCGCACCTTGAAGTTCTATCTTCAGGCTACTAAGGAGTTTAGACAATCTTTCTCTTTGTTGTCTATTCGGGGAAGTGTAAGGGGCAGAAGGCTACTTCGACTTCCCTATCTTTTTGGTAAAGGAGTTTCATCCACTTAGCTTACGAGACAGCGGGACATCGTCCTCCTGAGAGGATAACGGCTCATTCCACTAGAGCAGTGGCTTCCTCTTGGGCCTTTAAGAACGAGGTCTCTATGGATCAGATTTGTAAGGCGGCTGTCCTCCTTACATACTTTTTCAAAATTTTACAAGTTTGATGTTTTTGCTTCGGCTGAAGCAGCTTTCGGGAGAAAAGTTTTGCACACTGTGGTGCCTTCAGAATAGGTCCGCCTCTTCCTTTTTGTTCCATCCCTTTTTTCATTCCGTGTCCTCTGGAGCTTGGGTATAGTTTTCCCAACAGTAAGGAATGAAGCCATGGACTCTCCCTATCTTAGGAAGGAAAACATAATTTATGCTTACCAGATAAATTCCTTTCCTTCCGGATAGGGAGAGTCCACGGCCCCCTTCCGTTTTTTCTTGTCTATGGGCGGTCCCCTATTATTTATTTTATTCTTCTGGCACCATTTATACCCTAATGTTTTTCCTACTTTTCCTTGTTCCCTCAGCAAAATGACTGGGGTAATGAGGAAGTGTGAGGGATATTTAAGCCTTTGGCTGGGGTGTTTTCGCCTCCTACTGGTGGCCAGGTGTTGTATTTCTCAACAGTAAGGAATGAAGCCGTGGACTCTCTCTATCCGGAAGGAAAGGAATTTATCTGGTAAGCATAAATTATGTTTTTTACTAGACTATTCCTTTAATTATTCCCATGTATTGGAGTCTTGAAATGCAAAACACACTTTTACAAATTTGCTGCCCAACTTGGTTGATAACGGAAGCATTACATGTGTTGCTTTTCATGTTAAAGTCCATTCTTCTTTTAAAGGGATATTAAACACTAAATACATTTCATGCACATTCATGGGAGCTGCCATTATAGAACTTAAGTAACCCTGCAGGTATCTGTGCAAACAGATCAGCACTGGAATATAATGAGAGAAAGATTTCAACATGGAGGCACCCATGACTAAAGGGAATGGGGGGAAGAACCTCTGTACTTTGCTTATAAATTGTATTTGGTATTTAAAGGGACATAAAACACCAAAATTTTATTTCATGATTCGGACAGAGTATATCATTTTAAACAACTTTCAAATTCACTTCTATTTTCTAATTTGCATCATTCCCTTGGTATCCTTTGTTGAAGAAGCACCAATGTACAACTGGGAGCTAACTGAACACACCAAGTGAGCCAATAACTTGAGACATATATGCGCAGCCAGCAGCTCCTGCTCCTACCTGGCTATCCTTTTCAACAAAAGGATACCAAGAGAACAAAACAAATGAGATTATAGAAGAAAATTGCAATGTTGTTTAAAATCATTTGATCTGTATGAATCATGAAAGAAAAATTGTGTCTTTAATGTCCCTTTAAAGGACCAGTCAACACTGTAGATTTGCATAATCAACAAATGCATGATAAGAAAACAATACAATAGCACTTAGTCTGAACTTCAAATGAGTAGTAGATTTTTGTTAAATAAATTGCAAAGTTATGTCTATTTCCACTCCCCCTGTATCATGTGACAGCCATCAGCCAATCACAAATACATATACATATACGTATATGCTGTGAATTCTTGCACATGCTCAGTAGGAGTTGGTGTCTCAAAAAGTGTAAATATAAAAAGACTGTGCACATTTTGTTAATGGAAGTAAATGGGAAAGTTGTTTAAAATTGCTGCTGTATCTGAATCATGAAGTTTAATTTTGACTTGAGTGTCCCTTTAAGCTGCTGGACGCAATGTTAACAGAATGATTATTACCATGATATTGGTTTCCCTCCTGTGCCTGCAGCTCTCTCTTCAGAGCCATTCTCTTACTTTAACCCTTTTCAGGTGCCAGTCAGTGAAGCTGCACAGTTTCATACTGGGCGACTCCATCTTGGCGCTCGTGTATTCTTGCACCCTGTGACAGAAGTTGTGAACATTCACAGATCAGTGCTGTTGCCGCCTTCTTTAACATCTGTAATTTTCGCTCCAGGTTAACACAAAATACAGAGCGGTTAGGATTACACTTAAGCCTTTTTTTAATTTATAGTTTAAAATGACATAACATTTTATTTAAAAAGCCACATAAATAAACAAAGTCCCTGCAAAAATTAAAAATAAAATGAAGTTCACAACATAGATGTCAAAAAGTTGGCAACATCACTGATCTGTGTAGGTGCAAAAATACCTGAGCTTCAAGCTGGCAATGCCCAGTATGGATATATGGGGCTTGATCAACCAGCGCCAGTAATGGGATAAAACAAGAGAACAGCTTTGAAAAGATTTGCTGACCCAGTAGAAAAAACAACAGCATGGTGAGTGGTATCCATACTATTGTAGTAGGGTTGTACGATAATTTGCATGATTCGATAAGTCACGATTTATTTATTTTTTGTCTTGCTGCCACAATAAATATTGACAAAACCATAACTAATTATTGTAATTAAAAAAAATTCCACTGCTCTGCTCAGTGACTGCTAGTTTTGTTGTTTGTATTTTGCAGTTTAATGCATTTTATATTGAGAAATGTTTGTTTAACAGTTAAAGGGATAGTAAACCCATTTTTTTTCTTTCATGATTCAGATAGAGCATGCCATTTTTAACAACTTTCTAGTTTACTCCTATTATCAATTTTTCTTCGTTCTCTTGCTATCTTTATTTGAAAAAGCAGGAATCTATGCAAAGGAGCCGGCCCATTTTTGGTTCAGAGCCCTGGATAGTGCTTGCTGTTTGGTGGCTACATTTAGCCACCAATCTGCAAGCGCAACCCAGGTGCTAAACCAAAAATGGGCCGGCTTCTAAGCTTTACATTCTTGCTTTTTAAATAAAGATTGCAAGAGAACAAATAAATATTGATAATAGGAGTAAATTAGAAAGTTGCTTAAAATTGCATGCTCTATCTGAATCATGAAAGAAAGAAACATTGGGTTTAATATCCTTTTAATTTTCAAAAAATCGCAATTAAAATCGCAATTGCGATATTTCATGGCCATAATCGCAATATTTATTTTTTCCCATAACGCACAGCCCTATATTGTAGTTGTGCCAAGCAGTTTAACGTCCCTTTTAAATCTGGATTGTTTTTTTTTTTTTAAAACCATAGATGTACACTTATAGGAAATACTCTTGCTTACATTATATTTTCTTTTTTAGCCATACAAGCACCTCAATGAAGCAGTCTGAAGCATCTGTCCTGACTGTAGCTGACCTGGCAGACCTGTTTACAGAAGAGAGAGAACATTTGGAGTAGTTTGCCAGTGATAGTTAAAGGTACATGAAACCCAAAATTTTTCTTTCATGATTAAGATAGAGCACACAATTTTAAACAAGTTTCGAAAAGACTTACATTGTCAAATTTGCTTCATTCTCTTTATATCCTCTGTTGAAGGAGCCAACAATGCTTTACTGATTGCTAGCTGAACAGGATAGCCAATGACATATATATTGCAACCACCAATCAGCAGCTAGCTCCTAGTAGTACATTGCTGTTCTTGAGCCTACCTAGGTATGCGTTTTGACAAAGGATACCAAGTGAACAAAGCAAATTAGGTAATTGGAGTAAATTGGAACGTTGTGTAAAATTGTGTGATCTATATAAATCATGAACAAAAAATATGGAGTTTCTTGTTCCTTTACCTCTATTGTAAAAACGCACTTTCCAGATTCCATTCACGTTCTCAATATATAACCATTCCTACTGATCAACACTTATCTTAGGTAATTGTGTGTCATATTGCACTTCTGTCCAATCTTTTAGCAATATTATCACCTTTTATATTAGTGGGCATGTTTGTAAGCTTGAAATGTGGCTTTTCAATGACAGTATCTCCTTACGCTGAAATGTCACTGCAAGGGCTCTGTGTTCTCATAAAATTACATTTATAATACACCAAATGTGCATTGTAAAAGCATCACATAGCTAGGCATAGATACAAACACTATGGAGAACTGTTGCCATGGAAACCCACAATCTAAAAGATGCTCAGAGTGGAAGATATTTTTCAAAGAAATTAGACTATGGTAACCAAAAGGTGCTATTTCAGCACATCCAACATTTTAAAAATCAATCTTAAAGGGACATTAAACACTAAATAAATCATTGCTTCATTTATTGATTCAGAGCACAGATTGGCCTGAAAATAGTTTGTACATGTATTATTATTTTTTTTAATTGTATTAATTGTTTAAATATTAAAAAAAAAAAAAAAATATAAGGGTAAAGTTAATGTCCACAAAGCTGTGGGCGCCGTCTTATTGTAACTAAGGTTACCTTTTCTGCTGAGGCCAATTAGGAATGGTTATAAATGGCTAACTAGAGTGTGCGGCCAATGACTGTTTGGAATAGATCTGTGTCTGCACTTCCATGTTTAACATGAGTTGGAAAGCCCAAAATATTCAGAATTAAATCACAGGAAAGGAGAACAAAATAAATAATGAAAGTATACTGCAAAGTTGTTTTACTCCATGCAATTAATACATTTATATTAATATCTTGAGGTGCTTAATGTCCCTTTAAATTATGTTTATGTATTTTATTATTGAAGAATTTAGGCCTAATTTTAAATTGTTGTTAGATTAGTTAATTCAAGTTATAGAAGACCAAGAGTACTGTGCTAACATATTTTATGAAGTAAATAATACAAACTCTGTAAATATTTTATCAAACACCTAAAACCCAGCAAAATCCTTCCAGAATTGATGTCACAGAAGTGATTCCAAAAATAAATATGAATGTTGTTGTTACCTAAACCCTTTTTTTTTTTTTTTTTAAATGTGTGCTGGTTTATCCAGTGATATATATTTTTTTTCCCCTAGTCAAAATGACAACTTTCAGAGACAATATTTTATGTACATTCCTAATAGTGGTCAAATTGATTCCATTATTTACACTATTGCTGTTTTTGGGGGGTGCATAGATCAAATTTCGTACAGACATTGTCTTCCCAAAGAACATCTGACTTTTTAATATTTCTTTATGTCATCTTAGTGATCTTTATATAGCCCCTCTGTATAACTTTCTGCAGAAACCATGAACTATTACGGTTTTCCTCTGGAGGACTCTGGGTAAGGATATGAACATGGGGCATCTGATCTTTTGAAAACTATGGATAGTTAATCCTTGGCATCCGCCAGTTTGAGCAAATGGAAATAGATTGTGGAAACCCTTTTTCAATAATCAAGTTGTAGATAAAAAAAAAAAGATTTTTTTCTTTTCTTCAAATGTACTGTTATGTGATGCCTTTTACTAGGATTCTGTTTGTAAGATCTCTGCTCACAAGATAAATATTTGTATATATTTTAAACTGTTAATGTTATATAAAAGGTGGACTGTTTTACTAAATGGACAATAGCTATCAGTTATTTCAGTGGGTATGAGTTGTTAAACACTTCTTGGTTTTATATCACAAATGCTGAGATTCTGTGACTAGTTTACATAAATGAAATATGTATGTAATGCTTGTAAGATTTTTACATAAGTTACAAATGTTAACTTGGAATGCAAGTTCAGCTATTCTTTTTGTAACAAGATGTACAAATCTCACTAAATAGCGACATTTTATTGAAAAGTGAAATATGTTCCTTCTGACAGTTGTGTGTTAGCTGTTAAATTTATGTAATTTCAATTACTATATTGTTAAAGGGACAGTAATGTCAAAATTAAACTTTCATGGTCTTGATAGAGCATGCCATTTTAAACAATTTCTATTTTCTACGTTGCTTCGTTCTCTTGCTATCCTTTGTTGAAAATCATAGCTAGGTAGGCTCAGGAGCCATCAATGCACTCTCTGGGAGCTAGCTACTGATTGGTGGCTGCACATATATGCTTCTTGTCATTGGCTCACCTGATGTGTTATAGGGACTTGAAACCCAATCTTTTTTCTTTCAAGATCCAGATAGAGAATACAATTTTAAACATTTTTCCAATTTATTTATGTTATCAAATTTGCATTGTCCTCATGTTATTTTTTTGTTGAAGAGATATCTAGATAGGTAGCGTGCACATGTCTGGAGAACTACATGACAGGAAATAGTGCTGCCATCTAGTGCTCGTGCTGCAGACACATGCTCACTCCTTTACTTACCTTCATGCTTTTCAACAAAGGATAACAAGAAAATTTGATAATAGAAGTAAATAAAAAAGTTGTTTAAAGTGAAGGTCAATTTAGATGAATCGGTGCCCGGTTTTTAATAATCCTATTAAAAACAAGGGCACTTTAATTAATCAAAATTGACATTTCACTCGTTTTCTTTAAAAAACGGCCACCGGCCGTCGGAAGCCTCTTCATATGTCAGAAATGACAAATCCGGCTTCCTCCAATCACAGCATTCCCCCGGGGGAATCATGGCCTGAGGCAACACCTTTATTGGAGGAAGCCGGATTCATTATTTTGGACCCGCGAAGAGGGCTTTCGACGGGCGGAGGAAGCGCTGCAGCGGCTGTCAGGATAAAAAGGTAAGTTTTTGAAGAAAACGAGTGAAATGTCAATTTTGATGAATTAAAGTGCCCTTGTTAATAGGATTATTAAAAACCGGTCACTGATTCATCTAAATTAACCTTCACTTTAAAATTGTATGTTCTATCTGAATCATGAAAGAAATGTTTTGGGGTTTTATGTCCCTTGTAAGCTAGCCCCCAGTAGTGCATTGCTGCACCTATAACAAAGGATACCAAGTGAATGAAGCAAATTTGAAAACAGAAGTCAATTGGAAAGTTGTTTAAATATGTATGCTCTGTCTGATTTATGGAGGAAAAAAACAGTGTAGGTTTCATGTCCTTTTCAGGAATTAAACTTCCAACATGCTACTGTAAGTTTCAGTATCCTGTTATAATATTACCAACCACAGTCTGCCATTTGTTTTATAACAGAATCCATTTATGCCAGAATCTTAACAACGAAAAAAGTTATACCCATCATAAGCCTATTATATGAAATGTAATATAAAGGGACAGTCAAGTCCAAAATAAACTTTCATGATTTAAGTAGTGCATGTCATTTTAAACAACTTTCCCGTTTACTTGTATCACCAATTTTGCTTTGTTCTCTTGGTATTCTTAGTTGAAAGCTAAACATAGGTAAGCTCATATGCTAATTTTTTAGACCTTGGAGGCTGCCTCTTATGTGAATGCCTTTTGACAGTTTTTCACCACTAGAGGGCATTAGTTCATGTGCGTCATCTAGATAACATTGACCTCAGGCACCTAAAGTTACCTAGGAGTAAGCACTGATTGGCTAAAATGCAAGTCTGTCAAAAGAACTGAAATAAGGGGGCAGTTTGTAGAGGCTTAGATACAAGTTAATCACAGAGGTAAAAAGTGTATTAATGTAATAACAGTGTTGGTTATGCAAAACTGGGGAATGGGTAATAAAGGGATTATCTATCTTTTTAAACACAAAATAAAAAACTGGTGTTGACTGTCCCTTTAATCCAAAAATGATAGCAGGGAATCAGGTACCCCTACAGAGAACAAAGACCATTTGTAAATGAGGCAAGGCAAGACAAAAAAGCGGCAAGGGGGAAAAGGTTTCCAAAATAAAGAGGGGAATATTTAATTTAACAAAAAGAAAACATTAACCTGTAACAAAATTGGGGTTTTAAGTACAGGATTATCCTTTTCCATCTAACTCATAATTTATTTTTTAATGTACAAGAGAGGAGTAGTTTATTCTGACCACTCCACCTAAGGAGGGGTTTCTTACTGGTCTGTATTATTTTAGTGCAATTCTAAGCCTTGCTTGCATTATCCTGCACCTCCAGATTATTCGCATCCAATAATATACTTTCACTCCCGAAATTATGGATAAAATGCAAGTGGAAATCTGAAGCTCAGTTAGAATGGAGTCACACCTATCTATACCTTGCCATTAGAAGCACGTCCAGTGTCTTTTCTGGAGATCTGAGTAGCCTCATTTACAGGTACTGATTTAATCAAAAAGAGCATATTTGAAGAACACTATTACAACTGGATTTTGTCTCTACTACAGTTATTTAAATCCTTATATGGTAAAGGTCAAGCAAAAAAAATTAAAAAAAAAACTGGAACATAAATATATTTGAATTCTTAATCCACTTATTGAAAGTTATCAGTGTTTTAATTTGTTTCTATTTTTAAACTCTATTTTAATAAAATATGTTATATTGAATCTTGTGTATTAATACTGATTGCAATAAAATATTTGTTTTGGGTTTTTTTAAAAAAAAAATTTTTCCAAAATAATTTTTATTTTATTGAGGTTTGTAAAGAATACATCAAAAGGAGAAAGAAGAAACGAAAAATGTTACAGTTCACAATGACATCAGGTCAAACAAACAGCCAATAAAGTCTATACTGGATACAAATCTAAATATTAAATGACAAGTTAACAAATCATCAGGTAAAAAGTACGATTAGGCTTACTGTGGAAAATCTATTCATATGAGACTGATAGACACAATAACTCAACTAAAACAAGAAAGTAGTTACAAACCATTGCCGGTATAATAGCTAAGATTCAGCCTGCTAGATAGACATATTGAGTAAAATATCAACATATTCATATCAACTGTAAATGAAAGAGCCATATTCGGCATGTATATTAGCAAATATATATATTTTAGGAACCTCTTTATTTTATTTTTTGTGCGTTGAGCATATTATAGAATCCTCTTATAGGGCTGAAGGCCACTCTTGGGCCCAAAAACGCTTATGCTGAATAAGAGAGGAATATTAGATTCTGAAATGGCCACTTTTGGGCCTTTAATTATAGGAATGAACTTCTAATTAACATGGAGTATATATGAAATTCTTAGCTAAGGCTATTCTATGTATACATGGAGGGACAGTTCTGGGATCTTAAACCCTCTTTAATGTAGGTGAGGCCATAAGTGACCCCTTTCATCCATATACATATATATATATAAATAAGTACTCCTCCACTCCCCTCTAGTGGAGAAGCCCTGCAACTGCATATCATATATATGCTAAATCTATTATTTGTTAAGCTGCAGCAGTGAATAATATATGATGACCTGCATTTTCAGTGGATCCCAATATATCTTTAGGATAGACTTAACATGTAAATGTGTATTTCATAAACAGAAAAAAAGCTAACACATAGCATGGACAAAAAATAAATCCTAAAACACGATAAATACAGAGAAAAGCCCAGAACCCCTCATCAAACTAGAAGGTATTTACTAGCACTAATGAGCTAATGTCAAAGTCCCATAATGAGAACCAAGTACAACAAGTCTTAGGGAAAGATGACCGTTACATAACATGGACTTGCTGCATGTGAACATCCTAACCCACTCCAGATCTCCTCTGAGGCTCAGCTAGGGTCATATAATTGTCCTTCTGGGGTGGGTGGCAGCTATGGACAGACCAAATTGACATACTTATCACCCTCTGATGCGTCTCAACATGTAGCTGTAGCTTGTTTGGGAGTAGAGGTGCTGGCAGGATTAAACGTGGAATCCAGGACCTGTTAGCCGCAACAGCGGGTACAGGACCGATCAGTTCTTGTAATGCAGAATGGTGCTGCTGAAAAGTGTTGTATGGCGTGTATCTACCTCCCTGCTCGTTGTAAGGGTGTCCAGTGTCGCAACGAGATCTCTTTTCCGAGTCAGTCACTTGATAGTTTAACAGATCAGGTAGGGAATCTAGATGAATATCCACTGGATCCATGATGGATCTCTTTTTCCCACCTGGAGCAGGAGCCTCTAAAGTGCATCCGGACCACAGCAGACCCACCACAGGGGTCTCATCTCCATATATATGCGCTCCGTCCATCCGGTGCTCAGGTACTGCAAGCATGTAGGGTAAATGTGACTCTTGATCCACTGATATCGGTAGGACCTCAGCAACATACTCCATATCAGATTTTGTCCCATAGGCATGCTGGATTGTGTTGAGTATCTCCTCCATGCGGATTAGATGTGTTGTTAGTAGCTCTTCAAGCGCATGTAGAATTTGCTTCTCCATGGTTGCTAAGTGAAAGTTATACAGCGTATATAGCTGTTAATCCTAGATTCATAGGAATATAGGGAGGGCGAAATGAAGGCCTAGGCCACTAAAGGACCTCCGCTACGCACTTCATCAATTAAGGTGTTCCGGGCTGAAATATCTTTCTTAAAAGTAGTGTGATCAACTCAGTAAATCCTGGACCTCCCTCTAATGCCGAGAAGTGCCCAAGATCACCAATCTTCTGAGTAATAAATAGCAGATTTATTTACTCTATTGCTCAGCCCTGAAAAATAGCAGCCATCACTGCTGCCAGTTAGACACGCCCCCTCAGTTTTTTTTACATTTTATTCCCTTATATGATGGAAACACCATCTGGATTTGTTTCCCCTTTTGTAGACCCTTTTCATGAGCAGTTATTTTGTATAGACTCACTATTGCTGAAAAAGACTCTAATTAGAGGATCTTAAAGTGGCATAAGCTGTAATTAAAAAAGTGATGCAATATGTTTAGAGGATTTTCTTCTCACACTGTTGCTTGCATATATCAGTATGGACTATGTTTAGCACAGGATCAAAAGTGCATTGTTGCTCTGAAACTACCTTTATCTGTATAAAAAAAAAATGCTTAATATCCCTTTAAATACAATCTGGAAGCTACAGTGAAGTTTGGGAAAATCTGGTACTCACTTCTGATTCCTAAAGGGACCATAAAAGGCTTCTTTGACTAGGTAAATTTGTTAAAGCTAGATATGTGCATGCGGCAGTTTCACTCACTGCTGAATGTGGAATAAGGCGGCTACTTGCGGCATTCGTCTCTTTTTAGAGTCAGATTTCTTCTTGTGAAAGTGCAAAACACAGAGATCTGGATTTCCACAGATCTTAGTATGTTGCACTTTCACAAAAATAAATCTGTCTTGAAAAGTGCCGAATTCCACGAGCTGCTGCCTTCGATAGTGAAGAAACTGCCAAATGCACGTCTAGTAAAAGCCCTATGTTGTAAAATATTGTACAGGTACACATCCGGAAATCCGGAATTATTACAAAATTCAGACATTTTCATTAATATATATATTTCTTTCATGTAATTGGCAAAGTTTCCCAAACCTCAAAATGCCTATAAATACACCCCTCACCACACCCACAATTCAGTTTTTACAAACTTTGCCTCCTATGGAGGTGGTGAAGTAAGTTTGTGCTAAGATTTCTACGTTGATATGCGCTTCTCAGCATTTTGAAGCCTGATTCCTCTCAGAGTACAGTGAATGTCAGAGGGATGTGAAGGGAGTATCACCTATTGAATGCAATGGTTTTCCTCACGGGAGATCTATTTCTTAGAATCTCTGTTATCAGTCGTAGAGATTCATCTCCTACCTCCCTTTTCAGAGCGACGATATACTCTCATATTCCATTACCTCTACTGATAACCGTTTCAGTACTGGTTTGGCTATCTGCTATATGAGGATGGGTGTCTTTTGGTAAGTATGTTTTCATTACTTAAGACACTCTCAGCTATGGTTTGGCACTTTATGTATTTATATAAAGTTCTAAATATATGTATTGTACTTATATTTGCCATGATTCAGGTTTTCAGTATATTTCCTTTTGCAGACTGTCAGTTTCATATCTGGGAAATGTTTTTTTAGGAAAAATGTATTTCTTACCTGGGGTGTAGTCTTTTTCAAATTGACTATCTTTTAAATTTGCGGACAGAATTTGGCTGGCGAGGGCGCAAAATGCTAAAGTTTATTGCGTCATTCTTGGAACGAGAATTTTTTGGCGCAAAGTTACGTTCGTTGACGCAATTTCGTCATTTCCGGCGTCTTAGTTGACGCTGAGTCCTTTACAAGGTTGCGTCTTCTGTGACGCCAGTGTGTCATTTCCGGACGTTTTTGGCCCCAAAAAATATTTTTCTGTTTGTGCCGTGCGTCATACTTGGCGCCAAATATTTTCATTATTTAAGACCCCAATCCTATATGCCTCTTGCCTTTTCTCTATGTCAGAGGGCTATGCTGTTTGCATTTTTTTCCCATTCCTGAAACTGCCATATAAGGAAATTGATAATTTTGCTTTATATCTTGTTTTTTTCTCTTACATTTGCAAGATGTCTCAATCTGATCCTGTCTCAGAAATCACTGTTGGAACTCTGCTGCAGGATAACGGTTCTACCAAAGCTAAGTGCATTTGTTGTAAACTTGTGGAGGTTATATCTCCAGCTGTGGTTTGTAATAGTTGTCATGATAAACTTTTACATGCAGAAAATGTATCCATCAGTAGTAGTTCATTACCTGTTGCTGTTCCCTCAACATCTAATGCACAAGATATACAGGTAAATTTAAAAGAATTTATTTCTGATTCTATACAGAAGGCTTTGTCTGCCATTCCGCCTTCTAATAAACGTAAAAGGTCTTTTAAAACTTCTCATAAAGTTGATGAAATTTCAAATGACCGACAACATACTGAATTATTTTTCTCTGAGGATCTATCTGGTTCAGAAGATCCTGCCTCAGATATTGACACTGACAAATCTTCTTATTTGTTTAAAATGGAGTATATTCGTTCTTTGTTAAAAGAAGTGTTGATTACATTGGATATGGAGGAAACTAGTCCTCTTGATAATAAAACTAGTAAACGTTTATATTCTGTTTATAAACCTCCTGTGGTTATTCCACAGGCTTCTCCAGTTCCTGGTGCTATTTCTGATATGATTTCTTAGGAATTGAATAGGCCTGGTACTTCTTTTATTCCTTCAAGGTTTAAAAAATTGTACCCTTTGCCAGCAGTTTCTTTAGAGTTTTGGGAAAAGATCCCTAAATTTGATGGGGCTATCTCTACTCTTAGTACTTAGTACTTATTTTAAAGATCCTTTAGATAGAAAACTTGAATCTTATTTAAGTAAAGCCTATTTATATGCAGGTCATCTTCTCAGGCCTGCAATTTTTTTGGCTGATGTTGCAGCTGCATCAACTTTTTGGTTGGAATATGGATATCATAAAAAATTGATGTTAAATCTATGTTTTTAGCTGGAAGAGCTTTGTTGCTTAAATCTTGGAATGCTGACATGACTTCTAAGTCTAGATTGCTATCTCTTTCCAAGGTAATAAGTTATTTGGTTCTCAGTTGGATTCAATAATATCAACTGTCACTGGGGGGAAGGGAGTTTTTTTGCCTCAGGATAAAAGACCTAAGGTTAAATCTAAAGCTTCTAACCGTTTTCGTTCCTTTTGACAAAATAAGGAACAGAAATCTAATCCTTCCCCCAAGGAATCTGTTTCCAATTGGAAGTCTTACTCAAATTGGAATAAGTCCAAGCCATTTAAGAGATCAAAGCCAGCCCCCAAGTCTGCATGAAGGTGCGGTCCTCATTCCAGCTCAGCTGGTGGGGGGGGGGGGCAGATTAAGATTTTTCAAAGATGTTTGGATCAATTCGGTCCAAAATCTACGGATTCAGAGTATTGTCTTTCAGGGGTAAAGAATAGGATTCAGAGTAAGACCGCCTGTGAGAAGATTTTTTTCTCTCACACATTCCAGCAAACCCAGTAAAGGCTCAGGCTTTCCTGAAGTGTGTTTCAGACCTGGAGTTATCAGTGGTAATAATGCCAGTTCCGTTTCAGGAACAGGGTCTGGGGTTTTATTCAAATCTATTCATAGTCCCAAAGAAAGAAAATTCATTCTGACCGGTTTTGGATCTAAAGATTTTGAATCGATATGTAAGAGTACCAACTTTCAAGATGGTGACTATAAGGACTATTCTGCCTTTTGTTCAGCAAGGGCATTATATGTCCACAATAGACTTACAGGATGCATATCTTCATATTCCGATTCATCCAGACCACTATCAGTTCCTGACATTCTCTTTTCTAGACAAGCATTACCAATTTGTTGCTCTTCCTTTTGGCCTAGCGACAGCTCCAAGAATCTTTTCAAAGGTTCTCCGTGCCCTACTCTTTGTAATCAGAGAGCGGGGTATTGCGGTATTTCCTTATTTGGACGATATCTTGGTACTTGCTCAGTCTTTACGTTCTGCAGAATCTCACACAAATCAACTAGTGTTGTTTCTTCAAAGACATGGTTGGAGGATCAATTTACCAAAACGTTTTTTGATTCCTCAGACAAGGGTAACCTTTTTAGGTTTCCAGATAGATTCAGTGTCCATGACTCTGTCCCTAACAGACAAGAGACGATTAAAATTGGTTTCAGCTTGTCGGAACCTTTAGTCTCAATCATTCCCTTTATTGGCTATGTGCATGGAAGTTTTAGGTCTCATGACTGCAGCACCGGACGCAATCCCCTTTGCTCGTTTTCATATGAGACCTCTCCAGCTTTGTATGCTGAACCAATGGTGCGGGGATTATACAAGGATATCACAATTAATATCCTTAAATCCCAATATTCGACTCTCTCTGACTTGGTGGTTAGATCACCATTGTATGATTCTTGGGCCCTCTTTCGTACGTCCAACCTGGACTGTGATCACAACAGATGCAAGTCTTTCAGGTTGGGGGGCTGTTTGGGGATCTCTGACAGCACAAGGGGTTTGGAAATCTCAAGAGGCGAGATTACCAATAAATATTTTAGAACTCCGTGCGATTCTTTGGGCTCTTCAATTTTGGCCTCTGGTGAAGAGAGAACCATTCATTTCTTTTCAGACAGACAATATCACAACTGTGGCTTATGTCAATCATCAGGGTGGGACTCACAGTCCCCAAGCTATGAAAGAAATATCTCGGATACTTGTTTGGGCGGAATCCAGCTCCTGTCTAATTTCTGCGATTCATATCCCAGGTATAGACAATTGGGAAGCGGATTACCTCAGTCATCAGACTTTTTTTACCTCAGTCATCCAGGGGAGTGGTCTCTCCATCCAGATGTGTTTTCTCCAGTTGTTCAGATGTGGGGTCTTCCAGAAAAGATCTGATGGCATCTCATCTAAACAAGAAACTTCCCAGGTACCTGTCCAGGTACAGGGATCCTCAGGCTGAAGCAGTGGATGCGTTGACACTTCCTTGGTGTTATCATCCTGCTTATATTTTCCCGCCTCTAGTTCTTTTTCCAAGAGTGATTTCCAAAATCATCATGGATCAATCGTTTGTGCTGCTGGTGGCATAGCCTCACAGGTTTTGGTATGCGGATCTTGTCCGGATGTCCAGTTGTCAACCTTGGCCACTTTCATTAAGGCCAGACCTTCTATCTCAAGGTCCGTTTATCCATCAGGATCTCAAATCATTAAATTTGAAGGTATGGAAATTGAACGCTTAGTGCTTAGTCATAGAGGTTTTTCTGACTCCGTGATTAATACTATGTTACAAGGTCGTAAATCTGTTTCTAGAAAGATTTTTTTATCGAGTTTGAAAGACTTACATTTCATGGTGTTCTTCTCATAAATTTTCTTGGCATTCTTTTAGAATTCCTAGAATTTTACAGTTTCTTCAGGATGGTTTGGATAAAGGTTTGTCTGCAAGTTCCTTGAAAGGACAAATCTCGGCCCTTTCTGTTTTATTCCACAGAAAAATTGCTAAGCTTCCTGATATTCACTTTTTTGTACAGACTTTGGTTTTTATCTAGCCTGTCATTAAATCAATATCTCCTCCTTGGAGTCTTAATTTGGTTTTGTAGGCTTTACAGGCTCCTCCATTTGAGCCTATGCATTCTTTGGACATTAACCCCTTAATGACCGGACCATTTTTCAGTTTTCTTACCCTTAATGACAATGGCTATTTTTAAATTTCTGCAGTGTTTGTGTTTAGCTGTAATTTTCCTCTTACTCATTTACTGTACCCACACATATTATATACCGTTTTTCTCGCCATTAAATGGACTTTCTAAAGATACCATTATTTTCATCATATCTTATAATTTAATATAAAAAATATATAAAATATGAGGAAAAAATGGAAAAAAACACACTTTTTCTAACTTTGACCTCCAAAATCTGTTACACATCTACAACCACCAAAAAACACCCATGCTAAATAGTTTCTAAATTTTGTCCTGAGTTTAGAAATACCCAATGGTTACATGTTGTTTGCTTTTTTTGCAAGTTATAGGGCAATAAGTACAAGTAGAACTTTGCTATTTCCAAACCACTTTTTTTCAAAATTAGCGCTAGTTACATTGGAACACTGATATCTGTCCGGAATCCCTGAATATCCCTTGACATGTATATATTTTTTTTTAGAAGATAACCCAAAGTATTGATTTATGCCCATTTTGGTATATTTCATGCCACCATTTCACTGCCAAATGCGAGCAAATAAAAAAAATTGTTCACTTTTTCACAAATTTTGTCACAAACTTTAGGTTTCTCACTGAAATTATTTACAAACAGTTTGTGCAATTATGGCACAAATGGTTGTAAATGCTTCTCTGGGATCCCCTTTGTTCAGAAATAGCAGACATATATGGCTTTGGCGTTGCTTTTTGGTAATTAGAAGGCCGCTAAATGCAGCTGCGCACCACACGTGTATTATGCCCAGCAGTGAAGGGGTTAATTAGGGATCTTGTAGGGACCTTGAAGGGCTAATTTTAGCTTTAGTGTAGTGTAGTAGACAACCCAAAGTATTGATCTAGGCCCATTTTGGTATATTTCATGCCACCATTTCACCGCCAAATGCGAGCAAATAAAAAAAAAAGTGACATTTTTCACAATTTTAGGTTTCTCACTTAAATTATTTACAAACAGCTTGTGCAATTATGGCACAAATGGTTGTAAATGCTTCTCTGGGATCTCCTTTGTTCAGAAATAGCAGACATATATGGCTTTGGCGTTGCTTTTTGGCAATTAGGCCGCTAAATGCTGCTGCGCACCACACTTGTATTAAGCCCAGCAGTGAAGGGGTTAATTAGGTAGCTTGTAGAGAGCTTGCAGGGTTAATTTTAGCTTTAGTGTAGAGATTAGCCTCCCACCTGACACATCCCACCCCCTGATCCCTCCCAGACAGCTCTCTTCCCTCCCCCACCCCACAATTGTCCCCGCCATCTTAAGTACTGGCAGAAAGTCTGCCAGTACTAAAATAAAAGGTGTTTTTTTTTTTTTTTTTTTTTTAATTATTCAGCTGTGATGGACCCCTGCCTTAACCCCCAACCTCCCTGATCCCCCCCAAACACCTCTCTAACCCTCCCCACCTACCTAATTGCCACCAACTTGGGTACTGGCAGCTGTCTGCCAGTACCCAGTTTTCCCCAAAAAATAAAGTGTTTTTTTTTTATTTTTAAATGTTTTTTTTCATTTTTTCTGTAGTGTAGCTGCCCCCCCAGTACCCCCACCCCCCCTAACCCTACCAGATCCTATTATTATTAAAAAATTTTTACAGTTTGCTGCCCCCCTCCCTCTTAACAAAATTCATTGGTGGCAGTGATTGCTGCGCGCGCGCACACACGCGCGCGCACGCAGGCCCCCCGCACGCTCCCGGCATCCGGCGTGCACAATGCACTTGAAGGAACCGGATGCCGGGTAGCGATGGGCCGCCCACCCTCCTCCCTGTAAGCTCCCACCCACCAACGAACGGCCCCATCGCTACCGGTGCAGAGAGGGCCACAGAGTGGCTCTCTCTGCATCGGATGCTTTTTAAAGGGTATTGCAGGATGCCTCAATATCGAGGCATCACTGCAATACCCTGAGAGCTGCTGGAAGCGATCGCTTCCAGCACTCTCTTAGACAACTGACGTACCAGGTACGTCCATTGTCACTAACTGCAAGTTTTTGCAGGACGTACCTGGTACGTCAGTTGTCATTAAGGGGTTAAACTACTTTCTTGGAAAGTGTTATTCCTTTTGGCCATCTCTTCTCCTTGAAGAGTTTCTGAATTATCTGCTCTCTCTTGTGAAGTTTTGCAGACTTCATTTAAATTCTTACCTAAGGTTGTGAATTCTAACAACATTAATAGAGAAATTATTGTATCTTCTTTGTGTCCTAATCCTAAGAATTCTTTGGAGAGATCTTTACATTCTTTGGATGTGGTGAGAGCTCTGAAATATGTTGAAGCTACTAAAGTTTTCAGGAAGACTTCCAGTCTATTTGTTAGCTTTTCTGGTTCCAGGAAAGGTCAGAAGGCTTCTGCCGTTTCCTTAACTTTGTGGTTAAAGCTTTTGATTGATCAAGCTTATTTGGAGTTGGGTCAAGCCCCGCCTCAGAGAATTACAGCTCATTCTACTAGATCAGTCTCCATTTCATGGGCTTTTAAGAATGAAGCTTCAGTTGATCAGATTTGCAAAGCTGCAACTTGGTCTTCTTTGCATAAATTTACTAAATTCTGTCATTTTGATGTATTTACTTCTTCGGAAGCAGTTTTTGGTAGAAAAGTTCTTCCGGCAGCTGTTTCAGTTTGATTCTTCTGCTTCTGATTTAAGTTTTTTCTTTTCAATTATGAGACTAAACTTATGTTTTGAGTTGTGGATTAATTTTCTTCAGCGGAAAATGGCTATTTTTATTTTTATCCCTCCCTCTCTTGTGACTCTTGCGTGGAGTTCCACTTCTTGGGTATTGCTATCCCATACGTCACTAGCTCATGGACTCTTGCCAATTACATGAAAGAAAACATAATTTATGTAAGAACTTACCTGATAAATTCATTTCTTTCATATTGGCAATAGTCCATGAGGCCCATCCTTTTTATGGTGGTTATGATTTTTTTGTATAAAGCACAATTATTTCCAAATTCCTTTGTTGATGCTTTTTACTCCTTTATCACCCCACTGCTTGGCTATTCGTTAAACTGAATTGTGGGTGTGGTGAGGGGTGTATTTATAGGCATTTTGAGGTTTGGGAAACTTTGCCCCTCCTGGTAGGATTGTATATCCCATACGTCACTAGCTCTTGGACTCTTGCCAATATGAAAGAAATTAATTTATTAGGTAAGTTCTTACATAAATTGTGGGGTTTTTTAAATGAAATTCACTTGGGCTGACTCCATCAGCTCATCACTTCATACACCTACCCGTAACTGAAATAACTGTCAGAAGTACCTAACATTCTTTCAAATAATGTGCATAATAATAATAATGCACTAACAATTATTTTCATAATTAATTAATCGGCCGATTCTTTTTTCTATTAATCGAATAAAAAAAAAATGAATACAATTTTTACGTATATTTAAAATAAAATCCAGAAACTGAGTGTTACAAATATAAATTTCAGGCTAAAACTTTGCAATAACACAACTTTTTGTCCAATTTTTAAGCAGCAAAACACATTTTTATAATTAAAGGGATAGAAAACTCGTATTTTTTTTTCTGCTATCATACTGCATGTTTAATTTAATACTTCTTTGCCATAGACATCAATTAAATGTAAGATACGTTTTCATTTTAATTTAACTGTTAAAATAAATACTTAGGCCAAACCCCCCAGAACTGAGCGATAATAATCCAATCAGTGTGATCGTACGCACATATCAGTATTTCTGAAGATGGTTGCCTGCTCATGCACAGTTTTAGCCATACACCGGCTACGTCACAGTAATGCTGAAGTAGTTCCAGACTTGGCATTATGGTGTATGATCATGTCTGCAGGAGGGGCTGGGCTAAGGGGCGGTTACTTGCACAGCTCATCACTCCCTTTAGGTTACGTAGCCATACCCCCAACTGTCCCGATTTTCGGGGTCTGTCCTGCTGTCCAGGGTTGGTAGCCATCTGTCCCGTGTTGCCCCATGCATTTTTAAAAAATGTATATATATATATTTTTTTTTTAATTCTATTAGACCCATACTCAGAAGCAGCTGGCTTTTCTCACCCATGGTTAGATACCTGTTAGATTCCCTGTGGAAACGGAATGGTGTGTGGGTTAAGCAGGAGTAAGAAGGCTGTATACCCTCTGACCTCAGGTAATGGTGACCTCTCTAACCTACCTCTGGTAGTGATGATGTCTAACCCCTAGAGATAATACTAGCATGCCTTCAGTTTTATACGATGAGCAGTGCTAATACCAGAGTAATGAACAATGGCAGCCTCTTGAATTTTGAAATGTTGGGAGGTATGCGTAGCTGTGCTATGTATTTACAGAGCTCCCTTCTCTACTCACCTCCCCAGCCTAGAAATGCAGACAAGCTACACAGATCGGGAGGTGAGGGTAGAAGGGGGATCTGCAAATACTTAGCTAAAGGTTTTCTATTCTACAGCATTTCCATTTTACACTAAGGCAATAAGTATTGCAGATCCCCCTTCTCCCCTTGCCTCCCCCCTCCAGCCTAGAAATGCTAATAAACTACACAGATCGTTTAGGTAATAAATTAGCTGCACACAGACTCACCAGCAGATGAAAGTTTCACTATCTGCTCTGTGAATAACTGTGCAGTGTATAGGGTTAAATTTACAGAGCAGAGAGTGAAACTTTCATCTGCAGTAAGTCTGTGTGTGCAGCTAATTTATTACCTAAACGATCTGTGTAGCTTGTCGGCATTTCTAGGCTGGGGAGGTAAGGGGAGAAGGGGGATCTGCAATACTTATTATTGCCTTATTGTAATAGTGAAATGCTGGAGAATAGAAAACCTTTATCTTGTGAAATAAATGATCTTTTTTTTTTTACGATCATGAATTGTCAGTGTTCTCAGTGGCACTGTGTAACAGCACTATCTGATGTTATTAGACCGCTAAGCAAAGCGTTGTCACTCAATTAGGAAATCTAATGCCCATTGTGACACAATTTTGTCAATCAATTGACAAGAATAACGCCCATATTAGAAAGCTAACGCCGAGTATACTGATTGAATTCTCCAGTGTGATATGGCCAATGAGGAAGTGAAATTGTATTAGTTAAAAATACGGAGAGTGACAGACAACTGCTTTTTAGAAGGGCGGATCAGACTCTGCAATAGGGAACTATTTGAGCATAATAACAGTATGATTTTAATGTACTTAGAATATGAGAATTTTTTTTGACAAAGCTAGGATGTTACTTTTTTATTAAGGTTTATTTAGGTATGGAATTTCAGGAGTTATTTTCTATACCTTTAAGCAAAACAAACCACAAACTGTTTGAACATGAGGTAGGCTCTCTTTCTTTTGTAAAATGATGGTCCACTGTCCTTCATAACATTTGGAATATTTTTTTCACCACTAGGAGGAGGTGAAGAAGCCATACATGTCACGCCGCGCCGCTCTAGCCGTTGCTAGGGGCGCGGCGTCTCCTTCCCTGCTTGTTGCCAGGGGCAGTGTCGGCTCAGATGCGTGCGGCGCTGACGTCATCGCCGCATGCTCCTGATGTCGGTCAGACCTCAGTGGCCTGAATCCTGCGCCTATTTAAACTTCCCCAGAACGATCTGTCACTGCCCAAGTATAGGTGTTACTTTGTGTACTCTGGGTGTGACAAATCGTTCTTTCGACTAAATTCTGTTACTGAACCTGCCTGCCTGACTACTCTCCTGCCTTAACCCTTAAACTGCTGATTGATCATTGTTGCTGAATACTGCCTGCCTGACTACTCTCCTGCCTTAACCCTTAAACTGCTGATTGATCACTGTTGCTGAATACTGCCTGCCTGACTACTCTCCTGCCTTAACCCTTAAACTGCTGATTGATCATTGTTGCTGAATACTGCCTGCCTACTCTCCTGCCTTAACCCTTAAACTACTGATTGATCACTGTTGCTGAATACTGCCAGCCTGACTACTCTCCTGCCTTAACCCTTAAACTGCTGATTGATCATTGTTGCTGAATACTGCCTGCCTGACTACTCTCCTGCCTTAACCCTTAAACTGCTGATTGATCACTGTTGCTGAATACTGCCTGCCTGACTACTCTCCTGCCTTAACCCTTAAACTGCTGATTGATCATTGTTGCTGAATACTGCCTGCCTACTCTCCTGCCTTAACCCTTAAACTACTGATTGATCACTGTTGCTGAATACTGCCAGCCTGACTACTCTCCTGCCTTAACCCTTAAACTGCTGATTGATCACTGTTGCTGAATACTGCCTGCCTGACTACTCTCCTGCCTTAACCCTTAAACTTCTGATTGATCACTGTTGCTGAATACTGCCTGCCTACTCTCCTGCCTTAACCCTTAAACTGCTGATTGATCACTGTTGCTGAATACTGCCTGACTACTCTCCTGCCTTAACCCTTAAACTGCTGATTGATCACTGTTGCTGAATACTGCCAGCCTGACTACTCTCCTGCCTTAACCCTTAAACTGCTGATTGATCACTGTTGCTGAATACTGCATGCCTGACTACTCTCCTGCCTTAACCCTTAAACTGCTGATTGATCACTGTTGCTGAATACTGCCTGTCTGACTATTCTCCTGCCTTAACCCTTAAACTGCTGATTCATCATTGTTGCTAAATACTGCCTGCCTGACTACTCTCCTGCCTTAACCCTTAAACTGATGATTGATCACTGTTGCTGAATACTGCCTGCCTGACTATTCTACCTGCCTTAACTCTTAAACTGCTGGATTGATTACCATTGCCAAACCCTACCTGCCTGTCCATTCTAGTGGTTTATCCTTGGACTGCTTTGATGTTTCCAAACTCTGCCTGCCTGACCATTCTAGTGGTTCATCCTTGGAATGTTCTGCTGTTGCCGCTGGGGACTGTCTGTGGTGAGTGCCACCTTCCTCATCTCGCTAACTTTCTCTGCTCTGGGATATTCCCTATAATTCCAGCTCGACCCCGGAATAACAAGACTACTGGCCGAGTTTGGTCTGATAGAGGAGTATCCCACGAGCATTACAATACAAGAGCTTTAAAACCCTCCCATCTCTCTTAGTTTTGTTCTTGACCTCGTAGGAGATGTTTGAGAATAGAGGTTGTTCCTGCTACTTGCTTATGGATTACTAATTGGGAGCTCAGACCTATGTGAGACCCAGAGTCCCTGGGGAGTATAATTTACAAAGAAAAGACTCTTCACATCAGCTAAATGATACAGGGACACAGGAATTCCCTGTTATGTGCACAGCATTTCCCTAACAGGACTTCAGCCATAACTACCCTCAGGCATTGCGGGGACTTGTCGCTAGCCTCCCCCTGAGGGACTCAGGTATTTCCTACTGCAATCCTCTGCGGTACTCAATACCTGCACTGTATGGGCTCTCTACTGCGGATACTGATGCAGCTGCATTGACATAGATTTACATGCCTAGTAAGCCAATGGAGGGGTGCTGCGTAAGGTAAGTGACTTTTCACAGCTCCCACAGCCCAGAAGCTATTTGTAGGTAGTCTGACACATGTACAGCATAGTCAGGGGACTTAACCTCTCCTCATTACACAATGTTTTCTCCCTATCATGTCCCTAAAGGTTCTATCATCCTTGGGAACAATATCAGGGAACCCTCTGGCAGCTCTATGAGTAATTTTAGAGGCACTTTTAATATTTAGGTGTATGGCCCTTTAAGAAGACCGGCATTTGCTTAGGGCAATTTGGTAGAGGAGACTCTGGTTAGGCTGGGGACCATTGTTTTATAGATTTAAGGTGTTTTAATGCTTGGTGCACTATCTTTTATGTAAAAGGAACCGAAGTGTTATAACTTTATTACATGGATACCGGCTTTGCTGCCGGCAGTAGCTCTGCCCCCTCAGTGTTCCCTTGCTTTTCACTCTTAATCTGGAGCCTTAGCAACAATATTCACAACTACTTTGGGTCCAGATTCTAAACTTATTTACAGCGCCTGTCTGTCCCATGAAGGGGGTGAGTACCCATACAGGAGATTCCAGGGAGTACTTAAGGGCTCTTTTATTTCGTAGGGGCTTTAAGGCTTATTACTCTGGGATATAGTGTAAGTGTCTGAGGGAGTGTTACATAGTGTAGAGGGCTCTCTAACAGGTTTTTCTCTGTACTGTTTTTTATATAAGGTGTCATTGCATACCTTAATATAAGTACAACAATGGAACATAATGTTTCGGTCCCCACTGATGTTTCTATAGAGGAGTCAGTTTTTGATATCCCTCTAGCTACATATATATGTTTATTTTGCAAATTTGTTCCAGTATGCCAAGTCAACCAAATCTGTTAGAATTGTGTACCTCCGATTTTTGTATGCAAACCAAACACAACCTTCCACTTATCAGAGGGAAGATTGCCAAATACTTGTCACTCAGGGACTCTACTGATTTCACTCCTGAATTTAAAATTAGCATGTACAAAATTGTGACAGATTGTTTGACGGCAATCCCCAAATCTAGGGATTTACCTTAGTCTCATGAGGTTAATTTGCAAAATCCTTCCTCTCAACACCAAATTCATGCTCTCTTCCAGAGTTCTGGCTCTAAGGATGCAAATATTTGTAATTCTGATGAAGTGTTATCAGATGAGCAGGAGCCAGTTGCAGATCCTGAATTTGACGATGCCTTTAGATTTAAGGTGGAACATAGCCACAATTTATTGCAGGAGGTATTAAAGACTAGAAATTTCTGAGGAGAAGTCTGCTGAAAACAAGCCTGTTAATCAGTTAAATATTGTTTTCAAAGCTCCACCAAAAATTCCACAGGTGTTTTAGGTCTCATACTATATTGCTAAGGAATGGAAAAATGTACCCCATTCCAAAACAGAATGTGGAAGTGTGAGAAACAATCACTAAGGTTGATGGTGCTATTTTCACTCTCGCCAAAAGTATGACTATCTCTATTGAGGATAGCACTTTGTTTACAGACCCAATGAACCGCAAATTAGAGTCCTTCTTAAGGAAACTCTTTCTCCAGACTGTTCTTTTACCAGCAGTTTATCTCACCTGTCTGGCTGCAGCTATAACACTACAGTGTAACTCAATAGCCAAAATGGTTGCATACAATTCCTCTACCGAGGATTTACAAAATTGTTTTAAGGCTCTTAAAATGGCTCAAGCATTTATGTGTGATGCTGTAATGGACATTATTAAGATCAATGTCAAAAATATGTCTATAGCAGTGCTGGCATATGGTTAAAATCTTGGTCAGCAGACATGATATCTAAAAATAGACTGATGACTCTTTCCTTTCAAGGGAAGATTCTATTAGTTTCAGACTTGGACCCTATTATTAAGACAGTCACTGGTGGGAAAGGAGCCTTTCTTCCTCAGGATAAAAAGTCCAAAGGAAAGAACAGATGAGGGAATTAGTTGTGTTCCTTTCACTCCTCAGGAGAACAGAAGTCCTTCTCTTCTCAGAATCCTGAGCCCTCCAAGGCAGCCTGGATGCCTGGTTCTTCAGGGTCAAAGAACAAGCAATCCAACAATACCACTAAATCAGCATGAAGGTGTGGCCACCAAATTAGATTCTGTTCTGGTAGGGGGCAGACTGGGTCTCTTAAAGGAGGCCTGGTGCAGGGCAGTCCGGGACTCCTGGGTTCGAAATATCATTTCTCAGGGTTACAGGATAGGCTTTTTGTCCAGACCTCTTTGAGGACGACTCCTTCTGTCTTATGTTCCGAAACTTCAATCAAAGGCAGCTGCTTTTCTACACTCTGTTCAGGAATTAGAAAATATGGGGGTAATTATCCCAGTACCTGTATCTTAACAGGGTCAAGGGTTCTACTCTAATCTGTTCATTGTCCCAAAGAAGGAAGGGACTTACAGATCTATCTTAGACCTTAAGATTTCAAACATGTGTGTCAGGGTTTCCACTTTCAAGATGGAAACCATTTACCCAATATTGCCCTTAATTCAACAGGGTCAATTTATGACTATAATAGACCTCAAAGATGCATACCTGCACGTTCCCATCCACATGGATCACTATCAGTTCCTGGGGTTTGCATATATATGGACAAATACTACCAGTTTGTCGCTTTTCCGTTTGGTCTGGCTACAGCTCCATGTATCTTTACAAAAGTGCTAGTGATCAGAGCCCAGGGGATTTAAATTGCACCGTACCTTGACAACATACTGGTGAAAGCTCCTCTATCATTAGCAATCACTGATACTCGCAAGCTTCTATTAAGCCCGTGACACACTGCAAGCGATGCGGCGCGAGGCAAAGCAGCTGCTTTGCTCCGCGTCGCATCGCTTCTGAAGTTCAAATATTTCATCTCTGAGCGCTTAGCTACGCGACCTGACGCAGCAGAGTGCTCAGAGATGAAAAGGCAAGACACACTGAGCGCGCACAGCTGCATCTACACGCTGCGCGTCTCTCTGCTTGCAGTGTGTCACAGCCCTTATTTCTCCAAAACCATGGTTGGAAGATCAATGTTCCCAATGCTACAGGTAACATTTTTAGGACTCATAATAGATTCAGTCCGTATGCGTGTATTCCTGACGGAATCATGCAGGTAAAACTCCAGAGAGCATGTCTCTCCCTGCAGAGTCCACCATTGCCGTCTGAAGCTAAGTGCATGAAGGTAGTGGGTCTTATGGTAAAGCACCAGTTACAATCTCTTGAGAGAATACTAGATTCATTCTTACAATAAATCAGTTGTCCTACATGAATAACACCTTTGTCAAATATATTAGGGTCTCTTACAATTCTTTTCACAGGGTTTTGAAATTCAAAGTTATTCCAAGATATTAAGTGTTTTGCACTGCTTTAATTTCACCATTAACTTTCATTTATGTTGTATCAGGAAAATATCAGATTGTTATAATATTGCTTTCCACTATGACTTTATTACTGAAGCTCAAGTAGTGTATCTCAAAAACTAGATCTAATTAATAAAAACATTCTGAAGTCATATTTGTTTTTCAAGACCCAAAATTAGTAAAGCATCACTATTTTTAGTAAAGGGATAGTAAACACCAAAATGTTAATGTTTAAAAAGATAGATAATCCCTTTATTTACCACTCCCCAGTTTTGCATAAACAACACTGTTATAGAAATATACTTTTTACCTCTGTAATTACCTTGTATCTAAGTCTCTGCTGACTGCCTCCTTATCTCAGATCTTTTGACAGACTTGCATTTCAGGCAATTAGTGTTGACTCTTAAATAACTTCACGTGCATGTACACAATGTTATCTATATGAAACACACGAACTAACGCCCTCTAGCTGTGAAAAACGGTCAAATGCATTCAAATGTGAGGCGCCCTTCAAGTGTTTAGAAATTAGCATATGAGCATACCTAGTATTAGCCTTCAACTAATAATACCAAGAGAACAAAGCAAAATTGATGATAAAAGTAAGTTTTTTAAATGACATTCCCTATCTGAATCATAAAAGTTTAATTTGGACTTTACTATCCCTTAAGGAAACAAATTAAAACTGGGTACTGGCAGACAGCTGCCAGTTCCTAAGATGGTGGAAAGGAGTTAGAGGAGGGAGGGTTAGATAGCTTTTTGGGAGGGACCAGGGAGGTGGGAAGGTAAGGGTGTAATCCTACACTGAAGAAAATAATTATAATAATAAAAATAAAATAAAGGTCTAAAACTGCATACTAGCAGACTGTCTGCCAGTATTTAAGATGGGGATGACCAGTGGAGGAGGGAAGAGAGCTGTTTGAGAGGGATCAGGGGGTGGGAAGTGTCAGGTGGGAGGCTAATCTCTACACTAAAGCTAAAATTAATCTTACAAGCTACCCAATTAACCCCTTCACTGCTGGAAATAATAAAAGTGTGGTTCACAGCTGCCTTTTAATTACCAAAAAGAAGCTTTGTCAGATCGATAGCTCTTTCTCGATTCTGTGGGTGGTGGTGCATGGCCGTTCTTAGTTGGTGGAGCGATTTGTCTGGTTAATTCCGATAACGAACGAGACTCCTCCGTGCTAACTAGTTACGCGACCCCCGGCGGTCAGCGTCCAACTTCTTACAGGGACAAGTGGCGTTTAGCCACGCGAGATCGAGCAATAACAGGTCTGTGATGCCCTTAGTTGTCCAGGGCCGCACGCGCGCTACACTGAACGGATCAGCGTGTGTCTATCCTTCGCCGGCAGGCGCGGGTAACCCGCTGAACCCCGTTCGTGAGAGGGATCGGGGATTGCAATTGTTTCCCGCTGCTACACTGTGCTGCTTCTTTTGTTACCCTTGGGAGAACACAGCACCACCCCCTATCTGCTGCAATACTCATAGTGGTTCATTTCTGAACACCAGTTCCTCAAGCTGAAGGGACTTATTTGGATATCATTTGCTGACTCCCCCTGGTGGGATTAAGTGCACTTTGGGTCACCATCAAAGAATTTGACCCCTTCTTGTTTTCTCTTCCTGGACTCCCCCTGGTGGGATTTTGGAACTCCTGTGATCACCCCTGTGGGATTACCCTATCCTGCACATTGCCTGTGTGTCTACCGGACGACTTGAGGTTCCGGTCTGCCTTATTGCACAATCTGTGCTTTACACCACGTGAGTAGCTATTTGGCTATCTTGTATATTGTACATCTTGCTCGCCTGATCTGCACCATGTGGCGCCCTCTGTGCTTTGTTTTTTAGGATATCGTGACTGTGTTACTGTGGCATAACACACCAGAGGAGCTGCCGCCTAACTACCTGCAATATCCACTTTAGCACTTTGTGGGATATCATATTTGCATACTGGACAATTTTTGTGGTTATTTGGACACTTAATAATCATTATTACTTTAACAATTTTATTTTTATTTTTTATTTATATTTTTTGATATTTAATTCACATTATTTCACTATGCGATTCTTTTTTCTATTATCCTTTTGATATTTTTTGGATACACAGAATTATTATTATTATTCCATATAGTTATACTTTTGTATTTATACGCCAATTGAGTGAAACACTATATGGTATAATAACTCATATTGTAAACACTTCACTTATATGGAATAAATTTTTTCTATATATATATCTCCACACTAGATTTATTAGTCATTTTTGGCGCCTCTTATCTACCACCTGCTAGATAATTTACTGGCTGTGTGTGTGGTTTATTATATGTTCCTAATTTGTGCCATAATTGCACAAGCTGTTTGTAAATAATTTTAGTGAGAAACTTAAAGTTTGTGAAAAAGTAAATGATTTTTTTTTATTTGATCACATTTGGTGGTGAAATGGTGGCATGAACTATACCAAAATGGGCTTAAATCAATACTTTGGGTTATCTACTAAAAAAAAAAAAACAACAACAAGGCTCTATTGCTGTTTAAATGGAGTGATGGCAAAAATGCTCAGGTCTTTTGGGAAGTTTTAGCCTTAAGGGGTTAAAGGCACATGAAGCCCAACATTTTTCTTTCATGATTTAGGTAGAACATACAATTTTAAAAAAACTTTCCAGTTTACTTCTATTAACAAATTTGCTTCAGTCTCTTGGCATTATTTGTTAAAGGAGCAGCAATGCACTATCGGTTTCTAACTGAACACATGGGGTGAGCCAATGACAATCGGTATATATATGCAGCCACCAATCAGCAGCTAGAACCTAGGTTCTTTGCTTCTCCTGAGCTTACCTAGATAAACCTTTCAGCAAAGCATAACAAACGAAGAAAGAAAATTAAATAATAGAAGTATATTGGAAAGTTGTTTAAAATTATATGTTCTGTCTAAATCTTGAATCTGTAATTATGAATTTACTGTCTCTTCAAGGGGACTGTGATTGAGGGGTTTGAGCACCAACCCCTCCATCCAGCTCTTTTAAGACCTCTTCACCTTCTTGGCACTTTTGGTTTCAGGGGCTTGGTAACTTCACCACTCACATGCATGGTGACGTCACCGGCATCCCTGGATTCCCCGGGCGATGCTGAACCCTAGACCACCAGGGATTAGGTAAGAGTGCAGTGGGGGATTCCTGTGATGAGCTCTGACAGTGCCCCATCCCCTACACATGCCTTTAACAACACATGGTTGTCATCCTCTGTAAATACATTGTGCAGATTACAACTACGTGTCGTTAAAGGCATGTGAAGGTCAAAATTTAACATTGATAATTTAGATAGACAGAGCATGAAAATGTAATAAAAGTTTCCAGTTCTACTTCTATTATCAAATTTGCTTTGTTCTCTTGGTATCTTTAGTTGTAGATTTTGTAGCAATTGTTTAAATTGATTTAAGCATTGCTACCATAGAGTGCAAAAGACATGTGCAGAGGTTCTATCAGCCTACTTATGCTTATTCTTCAATAAAGGATACCTGGAGGACAAAGCAAATTTGATAGATTTTTTTTTAATTGCTTTATATGACTCATGAGAATTAACTAATTTAGACTTTACTGTACCGTTAAATAAGTTTACACCAGGACTCTGCATATTATGCAGCAAAAAGTTAAAGCAATATTGAGATCTAATACTAAGAGGAGAACGTCTTTTTGTAATTATTCATAATTTTCTGAACTAAAATCCATTATCTCAGCAAACGTAAAACTCAAATTCAAGAAATAAAAATAATGCATTTATCTGCTATAAAGTTGAACATGCAATTATGTATATAGCCACAAGATGGCACTATATGCATTGGAATTACTTGAAAGGGACATTAAAGGCTAAATAAATGCTAGATAAAAAATGATTAGTCTGAGAATAACATGCAGATGTATTTTTTAAAGTTTCATTAGTTGTTTAAATATTGACAAAATAAGAATAACAATATTTTTATTTTTTGACATTGTTAGATTAAAATGCTTAAAGGGACACTAAACCCAATTTTTTTTCTTTAATGATTCAGATAGAGCATGCAATTCTAAGCAACTTTCTAATTTACTCCTATTATCATTTTCTTGCTATCTTTATTTAAAAAGCAGGAATGTAAAGCTTAAAGGGCCATAATATCCAAATGTTTAAACACTTGAAAGTGATGCAGTATATCTGTAAAAAGCTGACTAGAAAATATCACCTGAACATCACTATGTAAAAAAGAAAGATATTTTACCTCAAAATTTTCTCAGAAGCCACATCCCATTGTAAAGGACTTCTAAGCAACAAATCAGTATGTCTATCCCGAGACAGCGGAAGAAGCAAGCTTTTGTGCACACTCATGTTATTTCCCTATTCAGTGTAAGGAAGTTTACAATGAAATCTCATGAGAGTTAAGTTAAATCTCATGAGATCACAGTAAAAGAGTTCATGGCCTCAGCTCTGCTGATGCTGATTGGCTGCTTTTCATTTCTTCATTTTTTTAAAAAAAAATTTTTACCTGCAGCTGGGCAGTAACTGTGTATAACTTTTTACACAGAACTTACTCTGCTGAGCTGAGGAGATTGTGAGGTAAAATATCTTCCTTTTTTATATAGAGATGCTCAGGTGATATTTTCCTGTCAGCTTTTTACAGTTATACTACATCAATTTCAAGTGAAATAGCATATGAGCATTATGTCCCTTTAAAAGCAGGCTCATTTTTGCTTCAGGACCTGGGTTATGCTTGCTTATTGGTTTGCAAAATGCAGCCACCAATAAGCAAGCGCTATCCAGGGTGCTGAACTTAAAATGTGCTGGCTTACTAAGCTTTACCTTCCTGCTTTTTAAATATAAATAGCAAGAGTACAAAGAAAAATTGATAATAGGAGTAAATTAGAAAGTTGCTTAAAAATGCTTGCTCTATCTGAATCATGAAATAAAAAAATTGTGTTTAGTATCCCTTTAAGCATACATGCAGGTTAAAATGTGTTTTCTGCACTATTTACAATGCTGAGTTTCTTCTAGGGGCCCATCCATCAGGTCAAACAACAGGGCTTGATAGAAAGGGTTTATGGGATAGTCCATTAAGGGCTAGATTACAAGTGGAATGGTAATTACTGCTCCTGTTTGAGCGTTAACATCGCTAGAAGTAAACTTTATGTGCGCTTTGGGTAGCACTGGTATTACAAGTTGAAAGTAAAATGTTCGCGCTTGCACGAAACCCGATGCATCACAGTAACATAGACAAGACATCACAGTAACCCTGATTAATTCAATGGAGCAGCAATGTTATAAAACATAACCTTTGAACAATTCTCGGGATACAAAATTAACATCTCAAAGTCCGAAATCTTATGGCTACACCGTAAAACTAATAATCCTGAAGAACTATACCCTTTTCATTTGGTAGACTCACACTTAACTTACCTGGGAATTCACATCTCGGCAAACCCGTAGCAATGGTATTCTCAGAATTTATCTTCCCTGATCCAACAAATCAAGCTAGATCTAAACGCTTGGCAAAATTTGCCATTATCTTTAATGGGTAGAGTCCACATTATTAAAAATGATGATTCTCCCCAAGATTTTGTATCCTTTACAGATGCTCCCCCTACTACTCCGGCGGAAAGACCTGGCCTATTTAAATGCCATAGTCCGAAACTTCCTTTGGAAAGGCGGTAAACCATGTATAGGGTACATAAGATATATCTCCCTTACTTGAGGGGGGGATTAGGCTTACCAAATTTCCTATATTATAACTGGGCTTCCTTAGCAAAATTAGCATTAGATTGGAAACTAAATACACAACACTTCTCTAGTGCTCACTTAGAAGAAGCCTTACTACCTCTGGTGTCTCCCGCCTTCCTGCCGCACGCTGCTCTATCTGAACTACCAACAGCTGTACAACAACATCCTATGTTTCGAGATGTGCTTCTGGGATGGAAGGCTATGGCCAAAGTATTAGCATGGGATCCTAGTCATACAAAGTATCTCCCCATCGTAGGGAATCCGAGATTCCAACCTGGCATACTATACCCCATTTTTCACACTTGGAGAGATCAGGGAATAGATAATGTAGACTAACTACTTGTCAGGTTTTTTTTTTCTACTTTTCCTGGAAAGCAGAATAGAACAAAAGTTTTGAACCTCAACTGCAGGGTTAAATATAATATTAGGTGTTGGTAGGCAAATGTCAGATACAGTATATAACTAGGTGGCAACAGGTGTTAGACTGTATCAAGACATGTGTCTGGCATATGATATAGGTTAGGTTGAATGAGCATCTGAACAACATAAGTGTGAAACTCTGCTCAGTGCAGTTCAAATTACCAAAATGATAAAACAATTGCAGGAAGAAAAACTATACGGTTTACGACTTAAATAATTGTAAGGTTAAAGCTTTAAGTAAAATTAACCTTGATAGTTTAATTCCTAATAGGTTACTAACTAGATTAAATGTTTACATCCTTTAAGCACATGTGAGTGATAATGAGACTTTAGTAGTTTAGTAGGCTGATAAATAGCGCTGTGTTAATGCAAATAGTAGCAGATGGTAACGTTACAGTTTGTACTTAAATTTCTAAGCGGATGGTAAGAAAGTGACTTCTTAATCTTACCAAGTTGAAGTAGTAACAAAGTCCTTTTAGGTTGTCAGAAGGATCGGCTGCTAGCGATATTAGCCATTACCGGAGAAGGCTTTGCAGAGGTGAATCCGGAATTGCAAGGGTAAGTTCCGCTGGCGTGTGACGTCACAGCCGCCTCGAACTGAGCAGTGAAATGAACTGTATCAGGCGTAGCACCAGGTAATGTGAGAGAGTTCCTTCAATAGATGCGTTGCGGCAGAAACAAAATTCCAAGCAACTAACAATTGGCTTGTTGAAACTTTATACGGTGGAAGAGGGTGGAGTTATAAGATAGGTGCAAGGATATGAACTCCAAAGGATGAACAGAGAGTTAGGTCACCCTAGAATCATGACAGGACCCCCCCAAAGATCAACTCCGGGGATCGGGACCAGGACGATCCGGATGCCGCCTGTGAAACTGAGCAAGCAGGCGGGGAGCAGAGAGATTCGAAGCAGGCTCCCAAGAATCCTCAGAATCAGGGTAACCCTTCCAATGTATCAAATACTGCAAGGCACCCCTCACACAACGAGAGTCCAGATTCCCCTGTACCTCATATTCCGACTGAGGAATTGGGTTGGAGGGTAGATGAAGGTCAGTGACACAATGTTGACGTAGAGCCCGATAAGGCTTGAGAAGGGAGACATGAAAAGTTGGATGGGTCTTCATTTAAGTTGGCAAGTCGAGGGTAACAGCATTCGAGTTCACAATCCGGACGATAGGGAAGGGACCAACAAAGGTAGAGGATAATTTCTTGGTTGGAAAAGGTAAACGTAAGTTTCGTGTAGATAACCATACATAGTCGCCAACCTGATAGTTTGGGGAAGGGACCCTCTTTTTATCATAATAGACTTTATAACGGTCTTTGGCCAACCTTAAGTTTTGCGCCGTTAGGGAGAAGGAATCAGAGATAGTGTTTATCACCTCATTGACTACAGGACACGAGTTGTGGGTCGATGTATCCCAGTGAAATGATGGATGAAATACATAATTATTGAAGAACGGGGTCGACTTTGTAGAAGCATGGTGGGAGTTGTTGAAGGCGAATTCAGCAAAAGGTAACAGATCTACCCAATTATCCTGCCTAGCAGATATGAAACACCTGAGATATTGTTCGATCCATTGATTTGTTCTCTCAGTCTGGCCATTTGTTTGGGGATGGAAGGAAGTACTTAAGCGTCTAGAGATTCCCAGAGCTTGACATAATTGTTTCCAGAATCTACAGGTGAATTGCGTACCCCTATCAGAGGTTATGGTGTTAGATAAACCATGTAGTTTGAAAACATGGTGTATTATAAGTGATACGGTTTCTAAAGAAGTGGGTAATTTGTGATATGGTATGAAATGAGCCATTTTACTGAAAAGATCCACTACCACTACAATTGTGTTGTTCTTTTTGGAGAAGGGAAAGTCGACTATGAAGTCCAAAGCTATGTCAGTACATGGGCGATCTGGAGTTGGGAGTGGGATGAGTTCTCCTTTTGGTAGGGTCTTAGTTGTTTTTGAGGTGGTGCATGTTTTACATGAACGTACATACTCAGTCACGTTGAGTAAGTGTGTAGGCCACCAGAAAAATCTGTGTACCAATTCTTGAGTTTTCTTGATACCAGGATGTCCGACGTGTTTTGAATCATGTAGAGAGCTTAATACAGTCTGACGGAGGCTTATTGTTACATATACCTGTTCCTGATGATAGTATAATCCATCAGTGCGTAGGGAAAGATCTTCCTTAGGCATAGTAGCATCAAGGTTTTGTTCTCTTATGAAGTTTTGAGTTTGGTCAAGTGTTAAAGCAAGAAATTTCTCGGCCGGTATAAGAGAATTTTCTTCAGGTGCTCTAAGTGGATTGTCTAGTTGTCGTGATAATGCATCTGCTTTCTTGTTTTTTATCGCAGGTCTGTAGGTAATGAGAAAATTAAACCTGGACAAAAATAGATTCCAACGTACCTGACGAGCACTGAGAGTTCTGTTGGTTTTTAGATATTCCAAATTTTTGTGATCTGTATAAATCAGTACCGGAATTTCTGTACCCTCAAGTAAATGTCTCCAGTGTTCCTAGGAAGCCTTGATTGCCAATAATTCTTTGTCTCCAATGGGATAGTTAATCTCGGGTGAACTTAGTGTTCTAGAGTAGAATGCAACAGGGTGTAAGGGATCTGTTGGAGTTAATCTTTGGGAGAGTATTGCACCAAGTGCAAAATTGGAATTGGACTGAGCAGTGAAATGAACTGTATCAGGCGTAGCACCAGGTAATGTGAGAGAGTTCCTTCAATAGATGCATTGCGGCAGAAACAAAATTCCAAGCAACTAACAATTGGCTTCTTGAAACTTTATACGGTGGAAGAGGGTGGAGTTATAAGATAAGTGCAAGGATATGAACTCCAAAGGATGAACAGAGAGTTAGGTCACCCTAGAATCTTGACACTACTAGACCATACTACTAAATCTGTCTTGCCTTATGATGCTATATGTAGGAAATTCCTAATCCCATATACTAACAGATTTGCCTATTTTCAGGCTCAACATTATATAAACCACATCTTACAGAATTGTAAAACATTCTGGACACCCTCACCTTTGGCGCGCACCATCGCACAATTTCATGCACATAACTTTGCCATTTCATCAATTTTTTATACTATACATGCTTGGAGACGACCTTTTAGAAGAGTAGCAGCGAGTTCTAAGGACACTGAGAGACGATACGGATCTGTTTCCCCAAAGGTGTTCCCTTACACTACGCGGCACTTACCTCATAGGATTGAGGTGAAGAAGTGTGAGTAAACTCCAAAAGGGAGCCGTATTATCAACCTGTTATCGTTTTGGATTAATAAATAAGAAGAGTTTGATTCCCATTCTGTTTACTACTAAAGAAGTGGACAATATAAGTGACATTTTACTTCTTTTCTACAGCGGGAATATCGCCTCTACTATACTCATATTTGACATACAGAGTGTTTGCATTATTGTTGTTATATCTGTACACATGTTACATATTGTACATCCCTAATGATATATGTATATGCATATTAATTGATAGAATTGATTTTATGAACCTAGACTGTATAGACAGCTATCAGTATAACTTATTATTATTGATTTAGAGGTACCTACCACACTGTCATTTATTATAATAGTTTAATTACTTATACAGTATCTGTGACAATTGGACATAGAATTTTAGGTCCATATATCTATCTATATAGTTCACTATTGGCTGACATCAGTGATAGGCTATAAGGCTTATCCATACATTTATTGATACTCCTAAAATAAATTATTTAAATTGAACTATAGGTTGCGCCATTTTAGAGTTACCCCCTATATGTATTGTTATGTTCCCCCCCCCCCGTGCTATTCAGAAACATATATATATACTGTATGTATATATATATACAGTATACTGTATGTATGTATATATATATATATATATATACAGTATATATGTTCAAATCAGCCAATAGGATTTCAGTAGCTCTCATTATATTGGCTGATTTGAATTTGAAGAATCAAATCAGCCAATAGGAATGCAATATTTAAACTCGTACCTTGAATTCACTATTCAGCGTATGGCGGCGATCGTACGAAGAGGATCCTCCATGGCTCAGCGTTTGCCGGTCCTGCTCCGCGCAGGCTTGGTCCTGAATGAAGAAGAAAGTGGTCCCGCTTGGAAGAAGATGTCGGCCGATTGGAAGAAGACTTCACCGCCGCTTGGAACAGGACTTTCTCCGCCAAACTAAAGGAACGGTGAGTACCTATTTGGGGGTTAGATTTAGGATTTTTTTTTATTTTGGGGGGTTTATTTTTCTTAGATTAGGGATTTATTGGGCACTCTTAAAAGAGCTGAATGCCCTTTTAAGGGCAATGTCCATACAAATGCCCCTTTAGGGGCAATGGGTAGTTTAGGATTTTTTAGTGTTAGGTTTTTTTATTTTGGGGGTTGGGGGGTTTTACAGTTAGAGGGGGGACTTAGTGTTTTTTAAGGTAAAAGAGCTGTTTTACAAAAAGCCATTTTAAGGGCTATTGGTAGTTTAGCATTAGATTAGGGGGTGTTTTTATTTTGGGGGGGCTTTTTTATTTTCATAGGGATTAGGTTTAATTTTTTTATTTTTGATAATTTGGTTTACTATTTTATGTAATGTTAGACTTTTATTTTTGTAATCTTAAATTAGTATAATGTTAGTTATTTTTTTATTTTTAAGCAATGTTAGCTTTTTTTATTTAATTTTAACTTAGTATTTTTTAATTTAGGTAATTGGGGTCAATTTAGGGGGTGTTAGGTTAGGGGGCTTAGTAATTTAATTAGTTATTTTATTATTTGGCGGATTAGGGGTTAATACGTTAATTTAGGGTACTTGCTTTGTGGGGGTTTGGCGGATTAGGGGTTAATAGTTTTATAAAGTTTGTTGCGATGTGGGTTAATGGCAGATTAGGGGTTAATAGTTTAATGGGTACTTTGCAATGTAGGTTAATGGCAGATTAGGAGTTAATCGTTTTTAAAGGGACTTTGCAATGTGGTGAATGGCGGATTAGGGTTTAATACATTTATTAGGTAGTTTGCGATGTTGGGGTTAGCAGATTTAGGGGTTAATACCCCTCACCACACCCACAATTCAGTTTTACAAACTTTGCCTCCCATGGAGGTGGTGAAGTAAGTTTGTGCTAGATTTCTACGTTGATATGCGCTTCGCAGCAGGCTGAAGCCCGGTTTTCCTCTCAAAGTGCAGTGAATGTCAGAGGGATGTGAAGAGAGTATTGCCTATTTGAATACCATGGTCTTCCTCTAGGGGATCTATTTCATAGGTTCTCTGTTATCGGTCGTAGAGATTTCTTCTCCTACCTCCCTTTTCAGATCAACGATATACTCTTATATACCATTACCTCTACTGATTCTCGTTTCAGTACTGGTTTGGCTATCTACTTTATGTAGATGAGTGTCTTAGGGTAAGTAAGTCTTATTTTATTTATGACACTCTAAGCTATGTTTCGGCACTTTATATGTAAAGTTCTAAATATATGTTTTAAACTTATATTTGCCATGATTCAGGATAATCAGTGTTCCTTCTTTCATACTGTCAGTTTCATTTTTTGGAAAAATGCATATTTTTTCTTACCTTAAAATTTTCAATTGACTTTTTTCTTCTAAATTGCGGGCTGTTAGGCTCGCGGGTGCAGAAAATGCTACAATTTATTGCGTCATTTTTTGCGCAAGACTTTTTTTGCGAGAGAATATCGTCATTTTCACGTAGTTGCGTCATTTTTGACGCATGTTTGTTGCAGACTTTTTTTGGCGCCAAGTATGACGCCCACATTTTTTGGCGCCAAAAAAACGTCTGCAACAAACATGCGTCAAAAATGACGCAACTATGGGAAAACTTCCGGCGCCAACTATGACGCTGGAAGTTTTCACATAGTTGCGTCATTTTTGACGCATGTTTGTTGCAGACGTTTTTTTGGTGCCACAAAATGTGGGCGTCATACTTGGCGCCAGTTTTTTTCACATTATTTCAGTCTCACTTTTTAGTTGCTTCTGGTTTCTAGAGGCTTGTTTTGTTTTGCATTTTTTCCCATTCCTGAAACTGTCATTTAAGGAATTTGATAATTTTGCTTTATATGTTGTTTTTTCTATTACATATTGCACGATGTCACTACCTGACCCTGGATCAGAATCTACTTCTTGAAAGACGCTGCCTGATGTTGGTTCTACCAAAGCTAAGTGCATTTGTTGTAAACTTTTGGTAACTGTTCCTCCGGCTGTAGTTTGTGTTAGTTGTCATGATAAACTATCTAACACGGATAATATTTCCATTAGTAATAATCCATTACCTGTTGTTGTTCCTTCAACATCTAATGTTCAGGATGTTCCTGATAATGTTAAAGAATTTGTTTCTAATTCTATTCGGAAGGCTCTGTGTTATTCCTCCTTCTAGTAAACGTAAAAGGTCTTTTAAAACTTCTCATATTTCAGATGAATTTTTAAATGACCGCCATCATTCTGACTTATCTATCTCTGATGAGGATCTATCTGGTTCAGAAGATTCTGCCTCAGATATTGACACTTATAAATCTTCATATTTGTTTAAGATGGAGTTTATTCGTTCTTTACTTAAAGAAGTGTTGATTGCATTAGATATGGAGGAGTCTAGTCCTCTTGATATTAAAACTAATAAGCATTTAAATTCAGTTTTTAAACCTCATGTAGTTATTCCAGAAGTTTTTCCAGTTCCTGATGCTATTTCAGAAGTAATTTCAAGGGAATGGAATAGTCTGGGTACTTCATTTACTCCTTCTCCAAGGTTTAAGAAATTGTACCCTTTGCCTTCTGATAGATTAGAGTTTTGGGAGAAAATCCCCAAAGTTGATGGGGCTATTTCTACTCTTGCTAAACGTACTTACTACTATTCCTACGGCAGATAGTACTTCTTTTAAGGATCCTTTAGATAGGAAGCTTGAATCCTTTCTAAGCAAGGCTTATTTATGTTCAGGTAATCTTCTTAGACCTGCTATTTCTTTGGCTGATGTTGCTGCAGCTTCCACCTTCTGGTTGGAGGCTTTAGCGCAACAAGTGTCAGACCATAATGCTTATAGCATTGTTAAACTTCTTCAACATGCTAATAACTTTGTTTGTGATGCCATTTTTTATATCATTTTATTGATGTCAGGTATATGTCTTTAGCTATTTTAGCTAGAAGAGCTTTATGGCTTAAATCTTGGAATGCAGATATGACTTCTAAGTCAACGTTGCTTTCTCTTTCTTTCCAAGGTAATAAATTATTTGGTTCTCAGTTGGATTCTATAATTTCAACTGTTACTGGGGGGAAGGGAGCTTTTTTGCCTCAGGACAAAAAATCTAAAGGTAAATATAGGGCTGCTAATCGTTTTCGTTCCTTTCATCAGAATAAGGAACAGAAGCCTGACCCTTCCCCTAAAGGAACAGTTTCCGTTTGGAAACCTTCTCCAGTCTGGAATAAATCCAAGCCTTTTAGAAAGTCAAAACTAGCTCCCAAATCGGGGGCGGAGCTAGCCTGAGAGGAGAGAAGTCGCACTACAACAGAGCTCCTGCTAGTTTTTTTCATAAAAACCGTTTGAAAGCAACTAATTTGTCCTTATATGTCACTAAAAGGGATGTTTTATAGGAGTGGGCCTTGGGCTTCTTTATAATACATTAGGAATGGACTTTGGATCCCTTTTCATTCTACTCTGAGGAGACGTGAAGGATTGGGGTGACCGGAGGTATTATAAAGGACAGATCCGGAGAATTTCCAGACTCCTATATCAGAGCAGGGGCAGAGAAACTACTAACGCTGTGCTCTGGAGGTAATATTCTGCCTGATAAAACTACTCGGTGACCCATGAAGCGGCCATTTTCCGGCTCATGTATAGGCCTAGAAGGAGTGGAGCCATTACCTTTAATCGTCTAACATCTAGAAAGTGCTGAGGGGTATAAAGACTGGAGGATGGAGGTGACTAGTGGCGCTATACGCCTGCTGTTGCTGGACTTTGAACAAAAAATACTTCAGAGATTTGACCGCCTCGCATCTAAGCTACAAGATGTGAGTAAGACAGCAGCCATGTTTAATTCAGCGACACTTACTACGGTCGCTGAGCGGAGGGGTGAAGCGCCCATGGATATGCACGCAGGAGAAGACGAGTCTATTTCTGCAGTGAGGAACAATCGTGCAGTACCTCTGGCCTCAGCTGACAACAAGGAGGATATGGCCGGCATTTGGCAGACCCCCAGAGGACTGATCATGGGATCACTAATAGATACAGAATCCTCCGAGGGTATGGATCGTGAGAGGGCAAACCCTCCAAAACAGGAAAATGCCGGGGAGTGTCCAAGTGTTCTCTGGGTTCCCCGCAGGAGAGCTGGATCCACTAGTTACTGTGGAGCCCTAAATACACCCAGAATAAGAGTGATGGAGGAGCCACTAATGGAGGAACAACAGCTTTGGGAGTCTCGCCTTTGGTGCGGAGGCCTCACCTGCATGCAGACAGGGTGATCAGGACTACTAGATGGTAGGGCAGCGCTTCTGAGCGAGTTAGAGCCACTAAGGTTACGGCTCTTCTGCCCTGTAGCATTCCCTCTATGACGGCTACAGAATGGCTGTGAGTATGAAGACTAAGTGTCGGATGTTCTGTTGAGGACTGTTGCGTATTCCTACTTACCTGCCATTGTATTATTTTGACTATACTATATTAACATTATCATAATTCACAGACTAATACTAGTACGATCTTGAGCTTTGTCTCTCTGCCCACACTGTATTTGCTTATTTACATTGATTATGCTCTTATGCTCTATAACTGTGTTGTTTATTATTACCATGTTTTTCAGTTATATATGCCCTGTTCTCAATAGATTATGTTCTTCACTATGGGGAACTTTTATTAGGAAAGTTTTTGCTACTGTATGTTCTAGTATGTCTCCATAGATGCAATACCATCCTAGCCCCCATACAACTTTTTCTAGAAACTGAGTTTGCTTTCAATCTGTGTCCTCCCCCCTCTCCCTCCCCCCCACCGTTTTCCTCTATGATAGATATGTGCCTCCTTCCTCCTTAACATGAGAGTTTCTGTCAGTTATCACAGTGCGCTAATGATAATGTATTTGCTTGACTACAGTGTAGTGGTCCCCAGTTATGCAGGGTTATACTGGATATTAATTTTGAATAACTCTTAAAGCCCAGAACGCTTTTATGTAAAACCAACAGTGAGGTTAATGATAACTATAGGAGACGAGCATATATATTCTATTTGATTGTCAAGTACTGCATTCCGGGATATTCCTTATTCCCCCCATGCTTCGATATAGTCATGTAAGCGAGTAAGCCAACATTGAAGGAGTGCACTATTCTTTGAATAACCCCCCCCCCCTATTTCAATATCCCTATGCGGTAAGGGTTCATTACCTCCCCCTCCGCATTCCTTTTTGGCAGAGTTAAGTAGCCTCTGCCCAGCCTGCTGAGCCGTGTTAGGTTCTGCAGGATCTAGTAATGCTATTCTATATGTTATTACCAACGCTCATTGTAATCAGTGAATATGTATAAGTGGCAACAGAGGTCTGTTACAGTACAACATTTTTATATGTGTACCTTGTTTGATGTTAACTGACGTTATTTGATAGTAATTAAGGTGTTTTTCTACACTTGTTAGTATTGACATTACTTATGATCCCCAAAGTTGACCGCTACTATCTCCACACTGTCACTGGACTTTTTGATGTAAACTTTCCTGATGTGTCCTCAGCGGCAGTTCGCACTTCTGGTCTCTTAAGGAGACCGTTTGTCTGGAGGACATTGCAAACCAACAAAATCAAAAACGAGGTTATCAGAATATCATGTCATGTTGCTGTGTTATGTACTGGTTTTCATAAGATGTATTGTAATGAAAATTGTATATCTTTTTTTTTTTTCAGATTTGACTATGTTGTTAAAGATATTTTTACCTCAATAAAAATATAAAATATAAAAAAAAAAAAAAAAAAAAAAAATATGTGGCTTAAAAATGGCAAGACTATGGAATATGAGGATTTGGTAAAACAATGTGCATATTAAATCTATTAAAGATGTAAGCTGTTAAAAAAAAAAAAAAAAAAAAAAACTAGCTCCCAAATCCGCATGAAGGTGTGGCCCTCATTCCAGCACAGCTGGTAAGGGGCAGGTTACGATTTTTCAAAGATGTTTGGATCAATTCGATTCAAAATCTTTGGATTCAGAACATTGTTTCTCAAGGGTACAGAATAGGTTTCAAGGTAAGACCACCTGTGAGAAGATTTTTCCTCTCATGCATTCCAGTAAACCCAGTAAAGGCTTAGGCGTTTCTGAAATGTGTTTCAGACCTGGAGTCGACTGGGGTAATTGTGCCAGTTCCAGATCTGGAACGGGGTCTGCGGTTTTATTCAAATCTATTCATTGTACCAAAGAAGAAGAATTCTTTCAGACCAGTTCTGGATCTAAAAATATTGAATCGTTATGTAAGGATACCAACATTCAAAATGGTGACTATAAGGACTATTCTGCCTTTTGTTCAGCAAGGGCATTATATGTCTACAATAGACTTACAGGATGCATATCTTCATATTCCAATTCATCCAGACCACTATCAGTTCCTGAGATTCTCTTTTCTAGACAAGCATTACCAGTTTGTTGCTCTTCCTTTTGGCCTAGCAACAGCTCCAAGGATCTTTTCAAAGGTTCTCGCTGCCCTTCTCTCTGTAATCAGAGAACAAGGTATTGCAGTATTTCCTTATTTGGACAATATCTTGGTACTTGCTCAGTCTTTACATTCTGCAGAATCTCATACGAATCAACTTGTGTTGTTTCTTCAAAGACATGGTTGGAGGATCAATTTACCAAAGAGTTCCTTGTTTCCTCAGACAAGGGTAATCTTTTTGGGTTTCCAAATAGATTCAGTGTCCATGACTTTGTCTCTAACAGAAAAGAGACGTCTGAAATTGATTTCAGCTTGTCGAAACCTTCAGTTTCAATCATTCCCTTTGGTAGCTTTGTGCATGGAAATTCTAGGTCTCATGACTGCTGCATCGGACGCAATCCCCTTTGCTTGATTATACAAAGATATCACAATTAATATCCTTAAATCCCAATGTTCGATCTTCTCTGACTTGGTGGTTGGATCACCATCGTTTATTTCAAGGGGCCTCTTTTGTTCGTCCAACCTGGACTGTGATCTCAACAGATGCGAGTCTTTCAGGTTGGGGAGCTGTATGGGAATCTCTGACAGCGCAGGGGGTTTGGGAATCTCAGGAGGCGAAATTACCAATCAACATTTTTGAACTCTGTGCGATTTTCAGAGCTCTTCAGTTCTGGCCTCTTCTGAAGAGAGAATCGTTTATTTGTTTTCAGACAGACAATGTCACAACCGTGGCGTATGTCAATCATCAAGGTGGGACTCACAGTCCTCAGTCTATGAAAGAAGTATCTCGGATACTTGTATGGGCGGAATCCAGCTCCTGTCTAATCTCTGCGGTTCACATCCCAGGTATAGACAATTGGGAAGCGGATTATCTCAGTCGCCAGACGTTACATCTGGGGGAATGGTCTCTTCACCCAGAGGTATTTCTTCAGATTGTTCAAATCTGGGGACTTCCAGAAATAGATCTGATGGCTTCTCATCTAAACAGGAAACTTCCCAGGTATCTGTCCAGATCCAGGGATCCTCAGGCGGAAGCGGTGGACGCGTTGTCACTTCCCTGGAATTATCAACCTGGTTATATCTTTCCGCCTCTAGTTCTTCTTCCAAAAGTGATTTCCAAAATCCTAATGGAGCGTTTGTTTGTACTGCTGGTGGCTCCAGCATGGCCACACAGGTTTTGGTATGCGGATCTCGTTCGGATGGCCATTTGCCAACCTTGGACACTTCCATTAAGGCCAGACCTTCTATCTCAAGGCTCATTTTTCCATCAGGATCTCAAATCATTACATTTGAAGGTTTGGAGATTGAACGCTTGATACTTAGTCATAGAGGTTTCTCTGACTCAGTGATTAATACTATGTTACAGGCCTCGTAAATCTGTGTCTAGAAAGATTTATTACCGAGTCTGGAAGACTTACATTTCTTGGTTTTCTTCTCATAAATTCTCTTGGCATTCTTTTAGAATTCCTAGAATTTTACAGTTTCTTCAGGATGGTTTGGATAAGGGTTTGTCTGCAAGTTCCTTGAAAGGACAAATCTCTGCTCTTTCTGTTCTTTTTCACAGAAAGATTGCTAATCATCCTGATATTCAGTGTTTTGTACAGGCTTTGGTTTGTATCAAGCCTGTCATTAAGTCAATCTCTCCTCCTTGGAGTCTTAATTTGGTTCTGAGGGCTTTACAGGCTTCTCCGTTTGAACCTATGCATTCTCTGGATATTAAATTACTTTCTTGGAAAGTTTTGTTCCTTTTGGCCATATCTTCTGCTAGAAGAGTTTCTGAGTTATCTGCTCTTTCTTGTGAATCTCCTTTTCTGATTTTTCATCAGGATAAGGCGGTGTTGCGGACTTCATTTAAATTTTTACCTAAAGTTGTGAATTCTAACAACATTAGTAGAGAAATTATTGTCCCTTCATTGTGTCCTAATCCTAAGAATTCTTTGGAGAGATCTTTACATTCTTTGGATGTAGTAAGAGCTTTGAAATATTATGTTGAAGCTACTAAAGATTTCAGAAAGACTTCTAGTCTATTTGTTATCTTTTCTGGTTCTAGGAAAGGTCAGAAGGCTTCTGCCATTTCTTTGGCGTTTTGGTTAAAGTCTTTGATTCATCATGCTTATGTAGAGTCGGGTAAATCCCCGCCTCAAAGGATTCCGGCTCATTCTACTAGGTCAGTTTCTACTTCCTGGGCTTTTAGGAATGAAGCTTCTGTTGATCAGATTTGCAAAGCAGCAACTTGGTCTTCTTTGCATACTTTTACTAAATTCTACCATTTTGATGTTTTTTCTTCTTCAGAAGCAGTTTTTGGTAGAAAAGTACTTCAGGCAGCTGTTTCAGTTTGATTCTTCTGCTTATAATTTCAGTTTTTTTCATTATAAGATTAAAACTTTTTGATTTGGGTTGTGGATTATTTTTTCAGCGGAACTGGCTGTCTTTATTTTTTCCCTCCCTCTCTAGTGACTCTTGCGTGGAAGTTCCACATCTTGGGTATCTGCTATCCCATACGTCACTAGCTCATGGACTCTTGCCAATTACATGAAAGAAAACATAATTTATGTAAGAACTTACCTGATAAGTTCATTTATTTCATATTGGCAAGAGTTCATGAGGCCCACCCTTTTTGTGGTGGTTATGATTTTTTTGTATAAAGCACAATTATTCCAATTCCTTGTTTGATGCTTTCGCTCCTTTCTTATCACCCCACTTCTTGGCTATTCGTTAAACTGAATTGTGGGTGTGGTGAGGGGTGTATTTATAGGCATTTTGAGGTTTGGGAAACTTTGCCCCTCCTGGTAGGAATGTATATCCCATACGTCACTAGCTCATGGACTCTTGCCAATATGAAAGAAATGAATTTATCAGGTAAGTTCTTACATAAATTCTGGACATCGCTAGTTTATCCGACTTACGGCACTTTATGAACTGCCGGTGCCGTATATGTGATACCCCAATGTGCGAGGTGAAATTACGGGCGGCGCGGGTTTCAGCTGTTGCGCTGAAGCTTGCGCCGCATATGTAATCTCGCCCTCTGTTGATGTTATCTTATCTTTTTCTGTATCTTTTTTTAACCCCTTCGCAGTGGAATAATAGGATAAACACTTTTAGTAAAAATTAATTCATGCGATCATCAATGCGATTGTGTGATTTCAAGGCCAGGATCAGATCATGGGGGACTGCATTGCTAGGCATGCCCCTAGGTCAATCCCTGCCTTTGTCAAAATGCTGGACACCTTATATGGTAGGACGTTCCGTGCTGTCCTAAAGGAGTTAAATGCTAATGGTGCAAAGGGGTTAAACAGAAAGATCTGTCAGCATATAATAATACAATTGCTATATGTAAAGTCATATACTGTATGTTTATCTGGAACATTATATATATATATATATATATATATATATATATATATATATATAGAGAGAGAGAGAGAGAGAGAGAGACCTGTAGCCTGCACTGGTTGTGCTCTTTAGCTCCATCTGCCAGCCAGCTGCAGGCAGTTACCTCATCAGCACTGCTATAAAAGGTAGCCTCAAAGACCATTTCCTTCCCTGACATTCACCTAGATTACGAGTTTTGCGTTAGAGGCTGTGCGGTGCTAACGAGCAGTTTATGCTCACCACTCACTTACAGTCTGCGCTGGTATTACGGGTTTTTTACAAACAAGACAAGAAGTGAGCGTTGAGCAAAATTTTGCTCATTACCGCACTCCAATACCAGCGCTGCTTATGTTAGCGGTGAGCTGGTGTAACGTGCTCGTGCACAATTTCCCCATAGGAATCAACGGGGAGAGCCGGCTGAAAAAAAGTCTAACACCTGCAAAAAAGCAGCGTAAAACTCCTTAACGCAGCCCCATTGATTCCTATGGGGAAACACATTTTATGTCTACACCTAACACCCTAACATGAACCCCGAATCTAAACACCCCTAATCTTACACTTATTAACCCCTAATCTGCCGCCCGCGACATCACCGACGCCTACATTATAATTATTAACCCCTAATCTGCCGCTCCGGACACTGCCACCACCTACATTATACTTATGAACCCCTAATCTGCTGCCCCCAACATCGCAGAACCCTACATTATATTTATTAACCCCTAATCTGCCGCCCCCAATGTCACCGCAACCTGCCTACATTTATTAACCCCTAATCTGCTGCCCCCAACGTCGCCGCCACTATATTAAAGTTATTAACCCCTAAACCTAAATCTAACCCTAAACCTAACACCCACTAACTTAAATATAATTTAAATAAATCTAAATAAATATTCCTATCATTAACTACATTATTCCTATTTAAAACTAAATACTTACCTATAAAATAAACCCTAAGCTAGCTACAATATAACTAATAGTAACATTGTAGCTATCTTAGGTTTTATTTTTATTTAACAGGCAAGTTTGTATTTATTTTAACTAGGTAGAATAGTTACTAAATAGTTATTAACTATTTACTAACTACCTAGCTAAAATAAATACAAAATTACCTGTAAAATAAAACTAACCTAAGTTACAATTACACCTAACACTACACTATAATTAAATGAATTCCCTAAATTAAATACAATTAAATAAAATTAGCTAAAGTCCAAAAAAACAAACACTAAATTACAGAAAATAATAAACAAATTACAAGATTTTTAAACTAATTACACCTAATCTAATCCCCCTAACAAAATAAATAAGCCCCCCCAAAGCCCTACCCTACACTAAATTACAAATAGCCCTTGATGTCAGAGTGTTTAAGGATGGCAATCGATTGGGAATTACCCTCTTCAGGAAGAGCACAGATCGCAACTCAATCCTACATGCAAAGAGTTGTCATCACCCTTCACTGATTCAAAACATTCCTAAAGCACAGTTCCAAAGAGTGATTAGAAATAATTTGGAAGATTTGAGATGTAATTAACAACTTAACGAGATAACATTAAGATTCAGAGTGTGGTTGCAAGATAAAACAACTCACTGAGAGTCGACAAATCGTTCTGAGGGAAACAACACAACAGGTACAGATGATTGATAAAAATCAGAAACGTCTCACCTTTGTCACTTCATATTCACCGGATAAGAATCATATCATCAGAGCAATGCGTGAGGAGTGGACACTCATCCAGACTGATCCCACATTTACCACTTACCCATTGGGACACTCCTCGAGTTGCATATAAGAGAGGATGCAATCCAATCAGACCTACTGGTTAGAACTGACATCCCACTGGAAGATGACTCCCAGACTTGGCTGAAGAAATATAAAGGTTGCTTTAGGTGCACAGGCTGTGTTACCTGCAACAGTATGATGACGGGTTGACGGGTACCAGTTTTCAACATCCCGAGAAAAGGAAAACGTATCAGATTGGGTCATTTCTAACTTGCACCACACTATATATTATCTATCTTTTGAATTGCCCATGTGGGAAATTTTATATTAAAAAAAAAAACTATTGATGATGCCAGGACCAGAATGGCCAACCACCGTTCAGTAATATGCATAGCACTTCACTCAGGCAAATCTGAGCAACCAGTGGCACGCCACTTCCTGGAAGCTAAAGACTTGAGATTCCGGATCATTGATCACATTCCTCCTTGCAGAAGAGGAGGGAACAGAGCCAAGATCCTTCTCCAGAAAGAAGCTTGATGGATATACGAGCTAGGGACTCTGACCCCTAAGGGGTTGATTATTCAGACTGAGTGGCAGTGCTACCTGTAATCTAATAATGTGTTTCCTGATGGGGGACAATATTATTTAAATTCCAGAAATGAGAGTCTATAATACATGTCTCCTGTTGAGAGTCCTGATACATTCTGTTTCTTTATGTTCTGCTATATTTGGGTCATCTTATAGATCATATATCCAATAGTAGATTGGAACTTGGTAATTGTAGTCTAATTTTAACTCTGATTAAATTTGTTAGAGCCACTAGCTTAAATCTATACTTTCTGTACGAGAGGGATGTTTATACCTATGTCTCCTTATTTGTATTCGCCTTAGTGGCGGACAGTGAGTTAAGGCTATCTATACGTACGCATCCTACCCAAGGTTTATACACTGTCAGTCCTTAATGTGACCAATTGTAATGTTTTTAACTTTGTTTTGATCTTTTCTGTAATTTTGTGCACTTGCATCTTCCTGTGTTGGGAGTATATGGCATGAGCTCCATTAGGTACGACCGTAGGTTTATTTTGGAAACGCTGTTCTGGATCTCCATTTCATTATTCTGTGTTTGATCTGTGCTGGTTATGGTTACTATAAGTATGGATCTCTGCCCATCTAGTATTTTCTATGGGTATAGACACCGCGCTGTAATATGCACTTTGAGATGTTCTTTTTTTGTATTCTTGTATTCGTTAAAGACTTGATAATGTTTTTGATTTTTTTTTGTCACATATCGAGTATTTAGCTAGTTGAGTGATATTTATAATATTTTTCAATTTTATTATTTTTATTTTTATCTTTATTTTTCATTATAGGTTTGTTATGCATCATGTTGTATATTGTACAATGGTATATGGATGTCTCAGTTTGATGAACACTCTGTTTTGACAGATAGATGTTTTTTGTGTTATCTATATTGATTCATTGTATACACTTGGTGATCTGGGCCACTTGTAGTGTACAATTTGTTGTCTGGGGTTTATTGAGGCACGATCTAAGGTTGGTTAGATTTCACCACCCGACATGACATTCCCTCGTTATCTCATTATGTTGTTCCAGTGAGTGTTTTTGACAGTAGCGTCTTACAATTAGACATACACTAATGGGCGTGTCGATCTCGGAATATTCTCATTTGCGGAGCGCTTCAGGAGGCGTGACGGGATCATCCCTTTTGCTTTGCTTTTTTCGTGGCTTGGTTTAGCCACTGTATATGATCAACACACCCTGTGATCTATTGCTTTTGTAGGTAACACCGAGGGATTTTGAACTCCTGGCGAGTGACGTATAACATCTAATGGTGTGTCTCGTGATTTTTGTGATATATGAATGTGACAGCGTCACATAGTCGGCCTCAGGATGCTGGACGGGTCTGTTTTTGTTTGCCATCATTGGTATAGTGTCTCTAAAGGGGCGTTTGTGTATGGGTCTGCCTATCCAATGATTGATTTGTGTAGGTGTGTTTGTTTATATTTGGAACTCCATGTCCCAGTAAGGAGTTATCTGTTGTGATTGATAACAGCGGGTTCGTGCTGGCCAATAAACTTACAGCGTATACACTCGAGCTGTGATGTTGCTACAGGGGGGCTGACAGGACTATTTATTTGCATCCTACTGACTTGGTCATCTATGGAACTCATGCTGTGTTTTCTGAATAAACCAGGGGGTTATTTAACACTTTATTATATTATTTTTTGTTAATTCATGGCACTATATCTATTACTGTTTAGACTCATTGATATTGACAGTTTTGCAAATGCTCTGTAGAGCCCTTTTTGCACACACTTCTCTGCGATTGGGAGATTGTTCAGGGGAGGGTATACCAGGCCTATATAAGTTTGTATTTTGCACTAATTGTTTGTCAGATAAAGGGATTCTTTTATCACGAAACGTCACTTTCAATAAATTACATTTTATCACAGCTGACTGAAGTCCAGTGAGTGCTTTATATATGAACTGTATTTGCTATTTGGGAAAGCACCCTGGCGGTTGAAGACCTTTGGTAAGAGTGCAACCACAACTCTATCTATTTATATATATCTTGCTTTCCTTTGGGGCATCACCCTTAGGATGCACCTGCACTGAGACTTTTCTTTTCTTTTTGGGAACATGTGATAAAGGTGCTAGTTACAGCAACAAAACGTCATGCTAATTTCCCCATTTTAACATGGAATATTAAAAGTTTTTTTTTACCTAAAAGCCCAGTGAGTGCAGCCTTTTTCTGGATTCCTACACAAAAATACTCTGCTTACATGGATATCAAACAGTTGCAAACACAACATAGCTTTGTCCAAAAAAAAAAAAAATGTTAAATATATGTGTGACACTGTTATTGGCACCCCTATGAATTAATATGAGAAAAATATATTTGAAGTATATTCCCATTGATATTTTACAGTTCTTAGTTCACCTGGGTGACTAGGAACAGGAAATTGTTCAACCATGACTTAACATAAGGTAACACATAGGCCAAAATCCCTTAGTCATTCATTACAATGGGTAAGACCAAAGAATATAGCTGTTATGTGTGGCAAAAAGGTTGTTGAGCTATAGGAAAATAGCAAAAGCATTGAAAATGCCCATTTCCACCATCAGGGCAATAATTAAGAGTTCTAGTCAACTGGAAATGTTATGAATCAACCTAGAAGAGGACGTGTGTCTATAATGTCTCAATGCATTGTGAAGAGGATGGTTTGAGTGGCAAAAATATTTCCAATGATCACAGCTGGAGAATTGCAAAAATGAGTTGCCTCTTGGGGTCAGAAAGTCTCCAAAATTACAATCCGGAGGGGCGGAGCGAACAGCCAACAAAGATGGCCACAATAAACTGAGGCTCCTCAGACAAGCTAGGGGAACAGTGCCTAAAATCGCTCAAAAACAGCTTGATATATAGACTTCCTCTAACGGACTAGTCACTGACAACGCCAGGGCTCAAAAAAACTTATTCCACCAGCTCTAGATGCATCCAACATAGAACTGCGGCTGGAGGCCTGTGCTGTCTGATGCGCTGTGGCATCTCTGCATGTGCTAGCACCTATAATGGCCCATCGCCACTGAACTCCAAACGGCTGCAGACTTCTTTAAAAAGACATACCGCCGGACTATCAGATACACATGTAAGGAGGAGTCGCTGAAGCAGGGATCTTCCAGATCCAGGAACTACCAAAAAGTAAGCTGAAAGTAAGCCATGTGGCTATAACTACACATACATGGGCAGAGATAACAGATATAAAGGACTTTACTTTCCAGCAACAGTAACTTGCATGCTGACTGCTTTAATATAAACATAGATACCATTCTTTCAAGAAAAAAGAAAACAATATGACATAAAAGTGAACTATTTAACTGCTAGCCTGGGCCTTATAATAATGCTGTAACCAATCATTACATGACAGACCATGGCTTAGCATAACTTTCTCCATAAAGACACACACGAATGAACCAGGAGCATCCTACTTTTATTTCCCATTGGCTCTTTTTTTCCAACTGAACTTTCACAGAGTCTTTTGCTGCTGCTGTTGTTTTAAGATACTAAAATGTCTCGGAAAAAAACAGCAAAGAGCGATAAACCACAGAAACATGCACAGAATGTGCAGAATACTGTGAACACTTTTTTCAGGCACGCAGATAAAAATAAAACAAAAAAAATCCAGAAATGACGCAGACAACTGCTGAGGAGATTTTAGATGATATAGAAGATGCTTCTAGATGCTCATCCGACGACCCCTGATCATGAGAGACAGCCCCATTACATACAAGGCAATGGAAACTCTCATAGAACAGGTTAAAACTTGTATAAAAGATGAGTGTGCAGATCTGAAAAAGGAGATCAATGATCTAGGGCATAGAGTAGACTCCCTAGAGGAGCACGAATATGTCACGTCTCAGAATGTTGCAGCTCTCTCCTCTACAGTCTCCCAGCAACATCACCAGATTCTTGAACTGGAAGATAAACTGGATGATTTAGAAAATCAATCAAGATGGAGTAACCTTAGATTTCGAGGGATTCCTGAATCGTCTCCACTATACATCCTATATAATCTCTTAGACCCTACAACTATTTACTAACCAACACCGACTGATTCCAATGTCGATAACACATACTCAAGACGGTCCGTTTAATGTGGCTAGCCAAAATGTAAAAGGATTTCTATCGGCGGACAAGAGATTTATAGCTTATTATGACTTCTACGAAAAAGGAATCGACACTGTTATGATCCAAGAGACTCACTTCAAAAAGCAGAACGAGCCTAGATTATCCACTAGATACTATGAAAAAACGCTTTTTTAGCTCAGGCCCAGACAGAAAAAATGGAGTCTGCATTTCTTTTAAGAGTACTGATACTGGTCAGCCTCTATTATGGAAGCCCGATCACACTGGCAAATATTTATGCTCCAAATAGACCAACTCCCTCCTCCTTCAAAACGCCCTGTTAGACATTTCCAAGGGTCCAATAATAATGGGGGGAGACTTCAACTTTCCATTTGACCCAACACTAGACACCTCAACTGGGAAATCCTATCTCCGTAATAACCAGTTGAAAAACAATTGTACAATCATACACTCGCTCACTTTTTTTTGATACCTGGAGAACTGTACACACGACACAAAAGGAATTACACTTTTTTTCTCCCATTCTCTTACTCCAGGCTAGACTATATCTTTTGTACTCAAGCTTTCTTGACAAACCTCATTCATTCCAAAATATCCCATACATCATGGTCAGACCATAGTATGGTCATTACTACATTTAAATGGTTGACTAAACCACGAAGCAAACTAAACTGGAGGTTGAATAACACAATCCTTACAAACCAAGATACAATAGACAAACTCATAAAATATACTAAAGAATATTTCCTTATTAATAAGCCTATAGACATGACAACCACAAATAAATGGGAAGCATATAAATGCTACATACGGGGCATATTGATAAAACACAACGCCAAACAACAAAAGCTCAGATCCTTGCAGTAAAAGACCTCACCACTAAAGAACAATTTCATAAATTGGACCCAAACTCCCCTCAGAAGCTATATGACCTTACAATAGCAAGAGAGAACTTTAATACATTTTAATACAAAACGCACATATGAGAGCACTTACCACTAAAACCAATTTTTTTGTAGAAAGCAATAAGGCAGGCCACCTACTAGCCAGATCTCTTAAAAAGCAAAATTATAGATCATTTATCAGATTTATTACTCACACATCAGGCAAGACCTTTACTAAAAATGAGGACATAGCAAACAGCTTTGTATCTTTCTATTCCAAATTATATAATCTTAATTTCACGAGTAAACAAGATAAAATTAATATCATAGACCAATACCTTGAAACACTAGAAGTCCCCTCCCTACAAGAAGAAGAATGAATGATAGATTCCCCATTAACACTGCAAGAAATTATCGCCACAATACAAAATCTCCCAGCGGGTAAATCCCCAGGCCCCGACGGATGTACAGCAAAATTCTATCAGTTACTCTAACACCAAGTAGGGCCACATTTGCACAGTCTCTTTGTATCAATATACCAAGGTAACACTTTCTCCCAGACCCTACTCGAGGCCTTATTTACGGTCATCCCAAAACAAGGCAAGCCTAGAGATCAATTAAGTTGGGAATTACAGACCCATATCCCTTATCAATGTGGACATAAAAATATACGCTAAAGTACTCGTGACTAGACTAAACTATGTTTTACCTGAATGAATACACCCAGACCAGGTGGGATTTGTAAAAGGGCGGGAGGCAAAAGATAACACCATAAGGGTTTTACAATCCCTCCAAATAGCCTCAGATCGGCACAGCCCTCTTACCCTTCTTTCCACTGATGCAGAGAAAGCTTTTTGACAGGGTGGATTGGCATTTTATGTGGTCTGCCCTGTCGAAGTTGAGCTTCTTTTGATACTTTTGTTGCCCAAATTCAGGCATTATACGCCTGTCGTCACGCCAAAATCCAATTTAATAATAATGTTTCACAATCATTCCCTATTTCCAATGGCACGTGCCAGGGGTGCCCCCTATCTCCTCTTCTCTTTGCTCTTACAGTGGAAGTTTTGGCCATACAAATTAGAAAAATTCAACCATTCAGGGTATACAATATGGCAATATTACTCAGAAATGCCTTCTGTTTGCAGATGACATTATCTTTACATTACAATCCCCATCTACTTCATTACCAGCATTAGTAGGCACTCTTGACGACTATAAAAAAGTTTCCAATTTTACTATAAACATGGAAAAATCAGGGCTCATGCCAATTAACTCTGCATGATCTGGAATATATAACTCATATACTTTACTATCACCAACAAACTTAAATACTTGGGTTTTATAATCCCAAACAAACGCGTAAGATCTATTCCATGATAATTTCTTAGCACTCCAAGATCACTCACGGAAATTATTAAACAAGACCACTTATCATGCATGGGGCTGATTAACACCATCAAAATGATTATTGTCCCCAGGTATTTATACATGTTCCAAATGCTCCCATTAGCTCTACCCCAACATTACCTAAAGACTCAACAAAAATTGATAGATTCCTTTATTTGGTCCTATAAAAAACCCAGAGTTGCCAAGAATACATTATACCTTAGCAAGGAAGATGAGGACCTTAGTGTCCCCAATATAGCAAACTACTATAGAGCTGCACACTTAGCCAGGATAATGTTGTGGAATCGCGCATGTCCCTCTTAGCCAGTGTTTAATGAATGCAGTCCTCAAGTACCCCCAACAGTCCTGGTTTTCATTACAGCTGAACTAGAGCACAGGTGAAATAATCAGCTGATGGATGAGAGCAGGTTAGTTACTGATTACTTCACCTGTGCACTGGTTCAGCTATAATGAAAACCAGGCCTGTTGGGGGTACTTGAGGACCGCGGTTGGGAAACACTGCTCTAAGCTATGGATACAGATTGAAGCCTTCTTATCTAACACACCACACATAAGAGACATGAACTGGCTCCCTAGACCAACCAGAACAGATACCCTCCTAGACAACAGATATACTAAAGCCACCCTAGACGTCTTGGACACCGTAATTACACATATAAAGGGAATATCCACTTCAATATTGCCACTGACTCCTTTATTAAACAATCAGCTCTTTCTACAACATTGCTCTTTTAGCCACACAAACCTGATTAAAGAACATCAAAATCTACCTGTATACGGGGACGGGACTAAGCCGCAGACAGGATCAGTCGCATATTCACTTGGCTCTCCTCACTATCTACAAAAGTGGAGTGATTTATTCACTATATATTCAGCTTTTTGCAATTATAACGTCATCCACCTTACTAGGAACCAATACTGAGACTGTTAAACCCACTTACATAGGGATTTCACCTAACGGAGGCTATAATCCAGCTTGACTAAGAAGGACTGCTGCGGCCCATATCTCAACATCATCTACCCCCCCCTCTCCCGGTTTGAGGGCTAACTGGGTAGAGTGGTAATTATATTTAGAAGTTACTAGGAGGTAAAACAATTTTCCAGTGGATCTTATCCTTACTATTTGTACATGGAGGGGGATTTTGCTGAGCAGGTGAGAGCACTTCTTGAAGAATTAGACTGTCAGATGTCCCGTGACTATGAAGAGCTCTCTAGCCTATTGAGGACCGTGAGTACACAGAAAACTAACTCTGCAATCAAGATGGCGGACGGTGAGAGAGAGGATCTGTCGCATGGCGCAGACAAAGTCGGTGGGTGTTGCGTTCCTCTCACGACAGATCCTTTACTGGAGTTTGAGCAGGAACTCACCACTTGCTTTGGAGGGCTGTCATCCTCTTGTGCTCAACTCGGTTCTTGCAGTGCTACATCATCCATAGTTCAGGGGGAGGTGCAGTTCATGGAGCTGAGAGAAGTCAAGTTACTGCGTCAAATAAGCAGAGGCTTAAAATGCCCATTGTGTTATACCGAGTCACCTACTGATCCGGTGAAGACCGGTGACCTACCTGTCTATGTGGCACCCTTCCTTGTAGAGACCGATGTGTCCCTGACATCTCATAATTTTTGGCAAGCTTCATCCCCTGCAGCCCAGATTCGCCTAGGAGAGTCCCTTCTGCAGCGCCCTTTCATCATGTTCTCCATCCTGAGCCTTTCTCTCTTCAGCAGCGAGCTTAGTTACATCCGGAAGGGAATTGGGTGACTTCTCTTTTGTATTGACAGTCTATATGCATCTTACAGCCCCCCGCAAGACAATGCTAACTCTCTAAATTAATACCTATTTACAGGACTGAGTTACTGGATCCACACTCCCTTCCCAAATGGAGGCCTTTTCACCTAGGTCTTCCCACAAGCAACTTCATTGTCTTTGTCATTATATTTTATTTCAACACAAATATGCGGGCTGTCTTGTTTAACTCTATAGCTCCCCATTTCTCTATGATGACTGTTAAGTCTGATATTTGAATAAGGGTCCTTGTTGTTAGTATTAATTGCCCTGCTTAACATAGGGGCTACGTACACATGACTGGTCAGATGATATACATTAATATTACATCTTTAGAACTAATTATACCTTGAGTCTCCCTGTTCAGGAACCCCATATAAGGGCTATTATAGCCTATACTGCTTCTATAACTCATTATTGGCTGGGCATCAGTATATACCTATTTGTTGAATGGATATTTACGGTCTGCAAAGAGATTTTAGTTTATGTGACACTTATCCCACTAGAACATTAGATCTATACATGTTAGATACTTACAGCTGCCCAGTGACAACTTTCTACACATATGTAACTGCATTAACTTACCTACCTGCCAGTCATCATTCAATTAGTTACCTCAGATCTGTATTAAGTTAGGAATATGGTTATGTTGGGAATTAAGGAGAATTTCCTCCTTTTACTTTACTTTTAAGTTTATTCTGCGTAAGAGTCACCTCTAACTTGATATGAAGTCTGTACTAGCATATTGATGATAACTATGAGGTCTGATAATAGTTTCTTCGATGCATAGGTCTACTTCAGTTAACTAACAATATAGAGTTATTTTGTTTATACCCCCATGTCATATTTATATTTTTATAAATGGATGTGACTGTCAAGATGTATATATGTTTAACAGTAGAGATATGTTTATTACCAAATGTAGATATAATACCACGCCTAGATATGAGTACACAATCTGTAAACTCAAGACAAAATAGAATGTTTAGTATAAGTACTGTACATCTTCTTAGATCTATATATATGTTACTAGGTGATGATATTCTCTTGATATCGCTTCTTTACACAGCACTTGGTTAGGACACAAATATCAATGTCATTTCAACTCATACCAATTTGATCTTGTTGATATCATCCCCTATGCTTCATGTTTATATTTTCTACCTGTGGTAACTAAGCATTTAGACTCCCTTTAAATCCTCACCAGCTATAGGACCCATAATATACTATGACTCCTGATAAGAGCTACAACTAGTGTGCTCCCAAGATATATATTGCCCACGTTTATATTATTTGTACCTCAGGTTGTCAATACCAGCGTATTTAACCATAACCTTCTATTATTCTATTTGCACAAGTGCGTGCATGCAGCTTAGTCTAGGCATATCACAGGACACTTTTCTTTCCTTTGCACACTCTATAGTATTGCGTCCACTATTAGTGGAGACAGTTAGAGATGTAATTAAAAGTGAAAACTATCAGTCATTTAAAGGTGCCAGAAGGACCCCAGTAGTATTACACCTATTATACACCTATAGTAAAAGATATGTATTGTCAGGTTATAAAGTTTTGTTTGGTCTAACTATCTCACATGGGTATAATTCTTGCAGACCTCCCTTAAAATACAGCTCTGTCCAGCTTAGATTTATTTTGTAGCCCTGGTTGTCCTTGACATTCAGACTCAGAATTTTATACAGCCCATGCAACCATTAGTCTATCTATGCAAAGTCCCTCTCTCTAACTATAATGTTTCTTTAACCTCACTGGTGTAAAAGGATCCTTTGGGGTCCACAGCTTCCATTAGTTATTATATAGTCAATTGCTAATGCCCTTTTCCCTCCCCTATATTAACATGCATGTAACTAATGCCATAAGCGGTGCTCACCCGCTGATTGTTATATGCTATCCTTAGGCCCAAATGAGGCCGCAAATCTGGCTACCATTTGTTTTTTTCATTTTCCTGTAGCTAATGGGCCCATGAGTGGCCTTCTAACTAGTCAGCCAGTTACGATATTATATCCACAAAATTAGAGGTTTGAGATGCTTACTTGCTGTCAGGCACTGTTGTATTTTCTTCTGTTTCTGACTTTTCTGACTTTTTTTATATTTGACAATGTTTATTGACGAATGATTTTCGTGCATTTACTGTTGCAAACTTGTCATTGTATGTTGTTTTTCTTAACGCATAACCTCAATAAAAAAAAAAAAAATCATCTACCTGTATACCTACTGACCGATATCGCTGGAGTTAAAGACCGTACCACATTAAGCAACGAATTAGGACCTCCATTCCAAAATTGGTACTCTTATTTACAAATATAGACACGCAATCACTACCAGTCCACATAAACAGGATATATTTAAGCTTTTTACACCCTTTGAGAAAATATGCACTAATCCCATAATGAGAAATACACACCTCTCTATCATATATAAAATGCTTTGCGGCTCATTTCCAGAGCAAAAGCCCGCATATTTAGCAAAATTGAATTTAGAGTTGCAACCCAATATAATTAATGATGAATGGAGACACTGCTTCAAAATGACTCATTCTTCCTCCATCTCACTAACTCTAATTGAACTCAACTATAAAATACTTGCTCGTTGGTATCTGACACCCCAACGATTGTGAACTCTCTATCCCAATGCTTTTTCTAGCTGTTCGAGACGATGCAGAGAGATTAAACATTACTCACATTTGGTGGTCTTGTCCCAATCAAAAGCTATTGGGCACAAATAGAACACTGTAAACCAGACCCTGAACAATGATATAACACTCAATCCCAACATGATTCTCCTTAACCAAACTCCACGACTAGGCTGCATCTACTGTACCAAATTGTTCCACTTGTTAATCCCCAGATACTGCAAAATTTACTATACCAGAGAATAAATTGAAAAAATTACTTCAGATGTGTTTGTCACGGCACGGCCGGTCACTTACCCGCTCCTGGCTTTCGGTGGCATCCTAGAGGTGGTGTGGTGATGGTCTCTGCCTCCTTGGCCTCCTATCGTCGGCCTGTGACTGTCTTCCCCTCTCCTTCTCGTTGCTGAGTTTTGCGGCGAGTGTGCCATCGTGGTAGAATGTCAGCCGCCACGCGAACTCAGTGTTTGAACATAGGAAGGGAGAAGGGGTCTGGTTCTGATGGAGGAGAGCAGGCCAGGGACTCTGAAAAAAACCAAGATGGCGCCGAGTTCCTGACCTCCTCTTATTGACTCTGCTGGCTCCACCTACTGGGGGCAGGTGACCGGTCACGTGACTTAGTTTCCCTATAAATTTTCAGCAAGCCCCCCAGTCAGTGATTGGTTATTTTCCTTGCTTCCTAGTTCTGGAGTTCTTCCCTTGTATTTCATCTGTGTTAACTCTGATTTTGTTATACAGATTTCCTGGTACCTGAATTCGGATTGTCCTTGTTTTCTCGCTTGCCTGCTGTCTGCCCCGACTTCGGATTGTTTTGACTTTGGGGCATATTTATCAAGCTCTGAACGGAGCTTGATGCCCTGTGTTTCTGGCGAGCCTGCAGGCTCGCCAGAAACAGCAGTTATGAAGCAGCGGTCACAAAGACCGCTGCAACATAACCTGTCCGCCTGCTCAGAGCAGGCGGACAGACATTTCCGGAAATCAACCCGATCGAATACGATCGGGTTGACTGACACCCCCTGCTGTCGGCCCATTGGCCGCGAGTCTGCAGGGGGCAGCATTGCACCAGCAGCTCTTGTGAGCTGCTGGTGCAATGCTGAATACGGCGAGCGTATTGCTCACTGTATTCAGCGAGGTCTGGCAGACCTGATCCGCACTGTCGGATCAGGTCCGAAAGACTTTGATAAATTGGGGCCTTTGTCTCTATCTTTGCCCTTTTTTTATTAAAGGCTTCCGTGCCACTATTGACCTTTCAGGGATCCTGTTCCCAAATCCAGCGTTTCCTGAGGGTCGTGATTGTAAGGAAGTGCTGTTCCGCTGCAACTTGGTTCCAATATAAAAATCAAGACCCTTTGGGGGTTGTCACATAATAACCAAGCCACCTATGGAACCTCCAGGAACAGCTGAAGCTATTGCTGCATTAACTTAACAAATGGCCAAAGCAGTTCAGGACTTACAATCTAGCAACACTGCACTTTTACTGCGTGAGCAGAGAAGAGCTCAGTCTATTCCTCTTCCAGCATCACCTCCAGCTCCTAGCCACTTACCCCCAACATCCCCAGAACCATCTATTCCTATGCCTGACAAGTTCACTGGAAAAAAAATCGGAACTGTGCTCATTCATCGCAGCCTGTGACCTGCTCTTCGCTCTCAAACCTCACACTTATCCTAATGATTATGTTAAAGTACGCACCACCATTGCCTTGTTATCTGGTCAACCTCAAACCTGGGCTCACCATCTTCTACACACTAGCAGCCCATTGCTGGATTCTTGGGAGTTTTTTGCTGCAGCCATGCGTACCTTATATGATGATCCTCTGAGACCCTCCACTGCTCGCACTACCATCCGTTTCCTTCGGCAGGGACGAAGACCCGTGGAAGACTATACCACAGACTTCGGGGAGCTGGGTCCCGACACAGGCTACAACGAGATGGGTCTAATAGAACAATATCGGTTGGGCCTATCTGAGACCCTGAAAGATGAACTGGCCAGAGTTGGAATACCTACCTCCTTGGAAGAATTGATCCTGTTAGTCACACAGCTAGACCGACGCTTCTGTGAACGTAGAAATGAGAAGCAACATCCATTTCCTCTCAGGTCTTTGGATCCATCAAGTCCTGTGGCTTCTGCATCCTCCTCTACTTCCTCCACAGAGGAACCTATGCAAATAGGTCTGGTTCGACATCCCTTGACCTAGGAAGAATGAAAGAGACGTCATTCACAAGGTCTCTGCCTCTACTGTGGTAAAGCTGATTATCTATTAAGGACATGTCCTGTTCGACCAACCTCCACATATGGTAAGGGAATCATTGCTCCTTCTTCCTGGACTTCTACTGCTCCATCCACCTTCTCTTACCTTTCTATCTCTCTTTCTCTCCAGTGGGGAAGTGAGAATCATTCGGTCACCGCCATCATAGACTTTGGAGCCAGCGGTTGTTTCATAGACCAGACCTTTGTACAGATCTATCATCTTCCTATGTGATTAAAGCCACACCCATTATCATTATATGTTGTGGATGGAACTCCAATCAAAACAGGTCCCATATTATATGAAACCCGTCCTATTTGTCTCCTTCTTGGACACCATAAAGAAACTATTAATCTAGACATCATTCCCTCAACAATGTTCCCGCTCATCCTAGGCCTCTCCTGGCTTCAAATCCACAATCCAGTTATCAATTGAGTTAAAGGTACCCTCACCTTCTCCTCTACCTTTTGTACCACCACTTTTCTGAACAAGACCCTATTACAGATATCCACTATGGTCTCTGAGCCCTCAGTCAGCCTGCCTGATAAATACAAAGAGTTCCAAGACATCTTTAACAAGAAAAGTGCTGATTAGTTACCTCCTAGACGCCTGTATAATTGTCCAATTGACCTACTTCTGAGCGCTCCTATACTTTATGGGCGCATATTTCCTTCATCTGAGGTTGAACTTAAACATCTAAATGAATACATCTCTGAAAGCTTAACTAAAGGCTTCATACGGCCCTCAACATCTCCAGCAGGGGCAGGTATCTTTTTCGTTGGCAAGAAAGATGGAGGTCTTCGTCCCTGTATTGACTACCGTGCTTTAAATAATATCACTATAAAAAACCAAATGGAAGACCGCCTTCAGAACTCGGTATGGACACTTTGAGTACCTCGTTATGCCCTTTGGCCTCTGTAACACTTCCTGAATGATGTTTTTCAGAACATTTTGGATTCCTTTGTAATTATTTATTTAGATGATATCCTAGTTTTTTTCCTCTTCTCCTGCTGAAAACCTTGAACACGTGAAGAGGATACTGCTCTGTCTCCATGAACACGGATTATACGCTAAGCTGGAAAAATGCGTATTTGATACGGAGTCTGTAGAATTCCTGGGCTACATAATCACTCCTGGACAGATCCAAATGGAGCCCCGCAAAATCACAACTGTTTTGGAATGGCCCGTACCTAAAGATAAGAAATCTGTACAACGTTTTCTTATCTTTTACAGACGCTTTATCAGAGATTTCTCCCAAATATGCTCTCCCATAACCACCTTGACTAAGAAACATGATAAATTTCTATGGACAACTTAAGCCCAAGAGTCCTTCGAAAAACTATAGAAATTATGCACCCAAGCACCTATTCTGGTACAACCAGACACTACCAAAGCTTTCTATCTTGAGGTAGATGCCTTTGACATCGCTGTTGGGGGTATCCTTTCTCAAAGAGGGGAAAAGGATGAGCGGCTACATCCGGTAGCATTCTACTCTCAAAAACTCCTCCCTGCAGAAAGGAATTATGATGTAGGTGAGAGAAAACTTCTTGCAATCAAAGGGACTTTAGAAGAATGGCATCATCTATTAGAGGGATCTCCCATACCTGTTACGGTGTATACGGACCACCGTAATCGAGCTGCTAAAAGATTATGCCATCGTCAAGTCCGCTGGGCTTTGTTCTTTTCTAGATTCAATCTACAAATCACCTCAACACTATCTTACCCCCTTATCAAGTTCTCGCAATACAAGTCTCACTTCTAGATCACATATGGAACCTAAGTGCTCAACCACCTGCTATCATTCCGTCTCTGACCAAAAAACAAAGACTATGGTACCATGACAAACAGGTGTATGTGCCACCCTTGATTCAATCCGAAGCACTCAGCCAATTCCATGACACTTCTTACGCAGGCCATGGCAGAATTACGCAAACATTGGAAAGTATTAGTCATTGCTATTGGTGGCCATCCATCAAGACTGATACCAAGGAATACGTCTTAACCTGTGACATATGTGCCCATTCACAAACGCCAAAAACGAGACCACTAGGCCTTCTACAACCTCCTACAGTTCCTCAAGTTCCATGGACAGACATAGCCATGGACTTTATTGTGGATATACCTCTGTCTTTCAAACACAATACCATCCTGGTGGTAGTTGCTAGGTTTACAAAGATGGCACATTTAATTCCCTCCATTGGACTTCCTTCTGCTGCCAAGACAGCCTCCTTGTTTCTACAAAATACCTACCGCCTGCATGGATTGCCTCAGTCAATCATCACTGACCGAGGTTCTCAGTTCACCTCCCATTTCTGGTCCCGTTTTTGCAGTCATCTCAAGATCCAACGTTGCTTGTCATCAGCTTATCACCCCCAGACCAACGGGCAGACTGAGCGTACCAACCAGACTGGAGCAATACCTCTGATGCTTTACCACATACCGTCAAGATGACTGGCTGTCTTTACTGCCTACAGCAGAACTCTCTTACAATAATCACATGCATCATTCTATTAAGGTCACACCTTTTTATGCCAACTTCGGTTTCCATCCATGTGCCTTCCCTGAGTTGCCATGTACCAACACAGTACCTGATGTGACCTTGTGTTTAAATAAACTTAAACAACAAAGGCAGATACTAATTGATACCTTAAAGATGGCACAACAACGTTATGAAGGATATGCCGACCAAAAGAGGTCCCCAACACCTACCTATGTGCTGGGGGATAAGGTCTGGCTATCCACACAGAACTTGTGTATGTCCTGTCCTTCGCAGAAATTAGGACCACGCTACATAGGGCCTTTTTCAGTGACCAAAGTAATTTCTTGAGTGACTGTTCGCTTGGATCTCCTTGCCTCCTACCGGTTACATCCGGTGTTTCATGTGTGTCTGCTGGAGCCTTGGAGACCCAACCATTTCCCCTCACGTGTTGCCGCTCCGCCTATTCCAGTGATGGTTGATGGTTCAGAAGAGTTTGAGGTCCAAGAGATTCTTGACTCCAGGCATCGTAGGGGATGCCTGGAATATCTCATCCACTGGAAAGGGTATGGCCCTGAGGAGTGATCTTGGGAGCCGGCCAAGAATGTCCATGCTCCTGCAAAAGTCAAAGCCTTTCATCTGAGACATCCTGGTCAGCCAACCCCGTTTCACGCCCTGAGGTCGTGTCTGAGGAGGGCGCTCTGTCACGGCATGGCCGGTCACTTATTATTATTATTATTATCGGTTATTTGTAGAGCGCCAACAGATTCCGCAGCACTTACCCGCTAATGGCTTCCGGTGGCATCCTAGAGGTGGTGCGGTGACGGTCTCGGCCTCCCAGGCCTCCTATCGCCAGCCTTTGACTGTCTTCCCCTCTCCTCATTGCTGAGTTTTGCGGCGAGTGTGCTGTTGGGGTAGAATGGTAGCCGCCACGCGAACTCAGCGTTTGAGCATATGATGGGAAAAGGGGTCTGGGTCTGATGGAGGAGAGCAGGCCAGGGACTCTGAGGAAAACCAAGATGGTGTCTTATTGACTATGCTGGCTCCACCTACTGGGGGCAGGTGACCGGTCACGTGACTTAGTTTCCCTATAAATAAATACAGTATTTCATCTGTGTTAAATCTGATTTTGTTTTACAGATTTCCTGGTACCTGACTTCGGATTGTCCTTGTTTCCTCGCTTCAAATTGTTATGACTTTGTCTCTATCTTTGCCCTATTATTATTAAAGGCCCCCGGGCCACAACTGACCTTTCAGGGATCCTGTTCCCAAATCCAGGGTTTCCTGAGGGTCGTGATTGTAAGGAAGTGCTGTTCCGCTGCAACTGGGTTCCAATATAAAAATCAAGACCCTTTTGGGGTTGTCACAGTGTTTTGCTAAACTTGATTAAACTATATAGGATATACCCCCTTCCTCTCTCCCCACCCCTTTATTTCTTAATAAATCCCATTCACTGCTTTCACTCCCCCTTTCCCTTTGTTTGCACCCGGTAAAAAGAAAAATTGTGGGTTATATCACAGTACTATATTTCAGCTCATCATATAGATGAATCTTCTTTGTACTACAATGTGTATTAATGTAATGTTTTGTTTGTCTGACACAATAAAAAACATTTAAACAGAACTACAATCCGACATCACCTACATCACCACAAGTTGTTTGGAGGAGTTTAAAAAAAAATCCTCTATTCTCATCTAAAGCAAACTCAAACTTCTTCAGTTTGCCATATTGAAAAGTACCTCATGCCCACGGTTAAATATGGTGGTGAATCGTTAATGTGTTAGGGCTGTTTTTCTGCCAGAGGGCCTGGACATTTTGTTAGGATACATGGCATCATGGACTCTATCAAATATTAACAGATATTATGTGAATACCTGACTGCCTTTGCCAGAAAACTTAAAATGGACCATGGTTGGACCTTCCAGCAGGACAATGATCCAAAACATACTTTAAAATCAGCACAAAAATAGATTATTGACCACAAAATCAAGGTCCTGCCAGGGCCATTCCAGTCCCCTGACATGAACCCCATAGAAAACCTATGTTAGGAACTGAAGAGGAGAGTTCACCAGCATCAACCTCGAAATTTGATGGATCTGGAGAGGTTGTGTATGGAGGAATGTAAAACAGAAAAAAAACAGGCGCTTCCTTGTGCTTATAAACTTGTTGTATAATCCTTGCCCAAATAAGTCTTTTGCCGCTCCCAATCTACTCACAAGTGTTGCAGCACCCAAATGTGCTGTTGGAGGCAAACTGGGGTCTCACAGCGCCTCAGCTCACTGGTCTCCTGTTTTCTGGATCAGCGATGGGCAGATTTCCTTAAATGCTTGCTGTTGCCACTGCTGAAACAGCTGCAGTACATCTGGTTGTTAGTCTTGGCAAACAACGACATCCGATGGTATGTTCTTATCTTATAAATCAGACAAACAACGTGATGTAAAAACACAATTTATTAAAATTAGAATATAAATAAAAACCATCTGTGCACTTGAATTTACTAAGTGTGCAATACGCTATGCGTTTCTCAGCCTACCGAGAGTTTCCTCAGGTATATTACATGTTTCCTTTGTTTGACATTTAAACTTGTCCCCTCCAATCATTACACAGTTTGTTATGTCATAGATTCTACACAGACCTTGGAGCATTATACTCAAACCCATCTAGATTGTAAGTTCCCACGGGAACAGAGCCCTAAATTCCTCCTGTATTTGTTTGCTAAACTTTGTCTGGTGTCTTATATATTGTATTGTACTGTACGTTTATCTTTGTACCCATGGACAGTACTGCGGAATCTGTAGACCCTTTATAAATAAATTATAATAATAAGAAGAATTTAACATGAGGTGGGGGGTCTAGAAAAATAAGAAGAAGATGGAGTGAGCACTTAGGAAATATTAAAAGTGGCTCACAAAAACACAGTGGGGACTATCTATCAAGCTCCGTATGGAGCTTGACGGCCCGTGTTTCTGGCGAGTCTTCAGACTCGCCAGAAACACAAGTTATGGAGCAGCGGTCACAAAGACCGCAGCTCCATAACCCTGTCCGTCTGCTCTGAGCAGGCGGACAGGAATCGCCAGAAATCAACCCGATCGAGTATGATCGGGTTGATTGACACCCTCATGCTGGCGGCCCATTGGCCGCGAGTCTGCAGGGGGCGGCGTTGCACCAGCAGCTCTTGTGAGCTGCTGGTGCAATGCTGAATACGGAGAGCATATTGCTCTCCGCATTCAGCGATGTCTTGCGGACCTGATCCGCACTGTCGGATCAGGTCCGCAAAACATTTGTTAAATAGGCCCCAGTGTATCTAGACACCATGTACATCATCATGGTAATACAGATTTCAGAATGAGAATCACTCCATTGGAAGAGATTCTCCCGAAGACTGGTACCAATAGACTACAGAAACTGAGACAGAGGGAGACATATTGGATATACAAGTTTAGATCCGTGTTTCCATCTGGAATGAAAATATAGATATGGCAGCTTTTTAGAGTATTTAATCCTCCACACTTCTAGGGCCCTATTAATTCCACTACCAACCCTCACCTACAGGCACTATATATTTACCTTTTCTATAGTATTATATATATATATATATATATATATATATATATATATATATATATATATATATATATATATATATATATATATATATATACACATAGAGAGGAGTTTGAAATCTGAGCAATTTCAGACAATCCAAAACACATTTTAACTTTAGTGGAATAGATTATCTTGCGTTCTGTCTCTGGTATTTTTTAAATATATGTTTTCCTTAAAGAGAGAGAACATTAATAAAATATGTTTCCTGTGTCACTAAAAGTTTAATGTATGTTGAAACGGCTTAAGAATAATTTTTCTTGAGTGCCTTCAGTAAAATATTTAAGGTATGCATGTTGATTTGAAGATTGTGTATTTCTTACAACCACTGCAAGTTGGATTAGGTGCTTGTTTTTATCTGTGTTTTCTGACTGGTAATTAATCAGGCTAAATCTGTTAACTGTGTGTGTATCAGTGTTTCTAAGCTAGGAAAGCTGATGCTGTAAGGATTTGCTTGAAGTGTTATTGCTGTAACTTGATTTTAAAGTCATGTAATAATAAAATGTGTACAGTATTTAATTGTGTGTGCCAATAATAGCATTTTTAGTTTTAAATGGTATATGTTTCATACATGTAAGGACTGCTGAGGGATTTAGTGAGTTTTCACTTGTCTGAGACGTATATTGTTGCTTTTTCAAGTGAACTAAAGAAATTGTAAGTACGATGATGTGTGCGATTTTAGGTCATGTTTAGGTAAATACAATAGAGTTTTTCTGCCATGTGATTAATAGGTTGATTTAAGCCTGTTGTTATGTAGGGATGTGCAAGACTTATGTAAAGAGTTTGTGGAAAGATAAAAAAAAAATGTTATCAGCTTTTTGTTATTAAATGTATCTAAAACATTTTGGGACTGTTTCTTTGCAAGTAGAGTTGTTTCTAATTTTACTATAGACTGGTAACATATTGCTGTGTAATATTATTTATGTTGTTATGGTTTGGTTGTTTGTTTTAACTTAAGTGTAAGAATTAGTGTAATGCTCCTAGCGACTTTAGAAATTAATATGAGAAAGAGCTCTCATTTAAATATATGCAGGTTATGATACAGTAAAGAAGTAGATTTTTAATGCTAAATAAGACAAGTTTCCTAATCATGGATAGATTATATATAATATACAATATTATAAATGGTCAGCCCTCAAAGGGACAGTACACTGTAAAATAGTTTTTATATTAATGTATTTTCAATGACTTGTTATACCAGCTGCATAGTATACAATGTAGGAGAAATTGCATTTGCAAGTTTATTTGTATATATAAAGTAACTAGTGTTGTGCTTTTTAACCACATACTATTGCAATGGGTTGAGACTCAGTTAATAGCATATCTCATTGTGTTCCTTATCTTATATTTGTCTGGAAAACCCAAGCTCAGTGCTTAGGGGGTGCAATGGAAAATTATAATTTGATTAATTAACTATCCTGCACCCCACTGTGAGTGTGGTCTCTTATGCTGGCTGTGTTTGCTTAGGCTGTTCAATAGCTGACACTCTAGTATACAAACTTTTACTATAAGTGGGTATACCACAGGATGAGTCGGCTATTTCACATGCCAAAATAGGGGTATATGAGCTACTTGTAGACAAATACACTCCATCAGGTAAAATGGATCGTTGGGAACAGTTTAAAGGGGAGAACATTTTTGGGTAAATTGTCCTTTTAATCTATTAGTGTAAATTATTATTATTCTTTTCAGAAATGTCCTTTTTGTTGTATAAAATCATAGCTAAAGGTTGTTATAGGAATTTAATTATTTGTAGTGTATTGCAAGAATGTGGTATTTTTTTAGTGCTGAATTTTAATGAGTGTTAGTATCGGCTGTTAATGTTTTGTTTTGTATAGTGGGCAGTAGATTTTAAGGGGCCGATTTATCAATGTCTGGGGGACATGATATGCTGCATTCGCTGTCGGCATTTAACATTGCACAAGCAGTTCTGGTGCACTGCTTGTGCAATGCTGCCCCCTGCACTTTCATGGCCAATCGGCCGCAAATATGTTTGGAAGGGGTACTGTATGAATGAAATAGATAATAGGGTATATATGATTTTGCCTGATTGTCTTTTAGCTTGCTGTCATATTGTGTTTGCGTGACATACAGTGTGTTTCATGCGAACAAAGGGGAGGGGGTATTTGATGAGTATCTTTATTTATGGGATTCAAGTGAGTGTTTTTTAAGTAAGAATATGTACTTAAAATGATCAGACAAGTCATTAACACAATATTTGTATTTGCAGGATGAGATCATGGAGCGGTATCCATAAAAACACTTACTAAATTATTTTTGGAGTTTTCCATACTTAGGTTAAGCTGTACAGATAAATTTCCATAGTGCACTCTCCTAAAGATTGAAGATTGAATGCAAGCAACATTTTTAAATAAAGAAATGCTTGGCGCCTAGGTGAAGAAAAAAAAAAAAGACTTTGTTAAGTTTTCTAAACCACCACACTGCAGTAAAAATAACTGAACAATATTTTTGGATCCATTCTTTGCATTGTAAACTGGTTCCAAACCCCAGAACTGGACTCTGGGAAACCTATGACTGTATCCTATGATGTGTGTCTACAGAACATAAAGACTATTCTTCTCTTGACTGTGCCTTGATTGTTGGAGTTTTGTACCTGTTATGGTACTACAGAGCATCCCCAGCAAAATTAGGGGAGTATTGTTTTAACTTATTTACTTATATTGCTTGTTTTGTATTTTCTTGTAATTGTGTTATTTTTTATTAATCATATTGGTTATAAGAAGTCCTATTTCTTTGTTTGCTGAAAAGTAGGCCTTATTTGTATTAGTACACACTGTAGTTTATGTGCATAAACAAAGTCATCTTCCAGATAGAGGTGTACCTTTAAACCTTGAAGTCGCTTACAAGGGAGAAAGGTATGAGAATAAGAAGTTTTTGTAGGAATTGCCCATTGCAAGCATTCCTTAGTGTATAAATGAAACTACTTAAAATAAAATATTAAGGACATGCATCCGCTAGATATTTATAACAATTAAAAAGGAAAATATAAGTTTTGGAAGTTGTATAATTATAATAATAATGATGGTATGTTTTCTACTTACCATCGGCTAGATTTAGAGTTTTGTCGGTAAAGACCCGCGTAGCTAACGCTCCTTTTTTTCCCCCGCACCTTTTTTTTTTTTTTTTTTTTTTTTATCAAAAGTTTTTATTGAGACAAAATTATTACAGAACAATAGTGCCTAAAAATACAGAAGAGTTAGGCTGTACATATGTAAAACTGGAATACATAGATACACAAATGGATATGGTATAAACTGAGCGGTTATGTACGTGTGTAATATTATAAGGAAGGTGGGCTTAGGCAAGAATAGGGTCTCTTTTCTGAAGGAGATCTGGTCTGAATCTACAGATATATACTGTATCAGAGGGTTAGGATGTGATAGTGTTGACACATAAATTTTGTTAAAGTTTGTAGGGGTAAAGCTTATAGATAATGAGTGCGATAAGAGGTTAGGGAGGAATAAAAGGGGGAAGGAGGAAGAAGAGAGAGAAGAAAAAAAAAAAAAAAAAAAAAAAAAAAAAGGGGTGGGGGAAGGGGGGGGAGAGGAAAAAGGGGGGGAGATGGAAGGCAAGGAAGGAGTCTGGGATGGTATCTAAGAATTTGACGACCAGTTTGGAAATTTCGCCATCCATGGGAACCAAATTTCGTGGAAAGAGTCAGTCTTGTCCAGTACTTTGTATGAGTATTGCTCCATTTGGCCTATATAGTGTACAGTGGAAATTACTTGGGATAGGGTCGGAGGCTCTACCGTTTTCCATGCCCTTGCTAGGGTTAATTTTGTGGCCATGAGAACATAGATTGTGAGAGCTTCTCTAGAGGGGGGAGAATTCGGTATCTGCATGTGTAGAAGGGCAGCTTCCGGGGTGAATGGAGGGGTGAGGCCGAGGGATTGGATAAGTGTGTAAACTTTTTTCCATAAGGGCTGGATGACAGGGCAAGACCACCAGATGTGGAGTTGGGTGCCATGCAGTTTGCATTTTCTCCAGCACTCAGGCGATTGTGATGGGTATATTGTGTGTAAAGTAGTTGGGACAAGGTGCCAACGGACTAGGATCTTGTAGTGAAGCTCCCACAATGTGGCACAGTGAAGGAGCTTTTTGGTGATCTTGATTCTGTCATGCCATATATCTAAAGCGACAGTGAAACCTATTTCCCTCTCCCAGGCCTGATGTTGAGCTATTTTATGGGGGGGGGTTTGGATTAGTGAGTAGATTGTAATGGGAAGATAAAAGGTGTCTAAGGTTATGAGCCCCGTGCCACATCTTTTCCCAGGCTGTGATTGGGCGCAAAGTTTGTTTGGGATAGCCCCATGTACGAAGGCGAGTGCTTAAGCGGAATCCTTCGAAATGTAGTTTGGGTGGTAGTTTGAGTTTAGCGCACATTGCAGGGTGAGGGAGCCAGTTATCTCCCTCATAGAGATCTGAAATCCGAAGTGTTTTTAACTGTGGCCATAGGTCAAAGTGAGAATCAGGTAGGCAGTATAGAGCAGCAGAAATTGTCAGGATAGGAGAAGGATGGGGAGAAATGTCTAAATTATGTCTAATCTGGTCCCAGAATCGCAGTGCGTGTTTAAAGACCGGATGTAAATTGTCAATAGCTCGTCTGTGATGAGTGGAGATCCAGAGAATGTCAGGAAGGGTTACGCCCGAAGGCAGCAGTGAGGACTCTAAAGGGTACCAGTTTAGTTGTCTATCAGGGTCATTCCAACGAAGGATGTGTGATAGTCTAGCGGCGTTGTAATACGAAATTATATTTGGGAGAGCTAAGCCTCCTGATATAATCGGTTTTTCAAGTGTGCGACCTGACGTTCTGGGGCGACGGTCTTTCCAGACATAGGTAGTAATCAAGCTTTGGAATCTATTGAGAAGTGTTCTAGGAATATTATATGGGATAGATCTTAGGAGGTAAGTGAGTTTGGGGAGGAAAGACATCTTTATCGCAGAAATGCGACCTGTCCAGGAGATTTCCCGAAACTCCCAGGATTCCAGGAGCCTCCTGAACTCCGGTAGTCTGTCAGTATAATTCTGTGTGATAGTATCGGCAGGATCTGGGCTGAGATGGACTCCCAGGATCTTGAGGGAGGTAGATTTCCATTGGAAATGGTATTTCGACCGGAGGGAGGTTAGGGCTACCGTGGAAAGATTTATGGGGAGGGCTTCTGTTTTAGTCACATTCAGCTTATAAAAGCTCAAGGTGCCGAATTTCTCTAGGATAGTGAAAACTGCCGGTAGAGAATTTTCGGGTGATGTCAGAAAGAGAGTGATGTCGTCCGCGTAGAGGGAAATTTTATGGACACAAGGTCCAATGGGGAGTCCTATAGTCTGGGGATCATTTCTGATGGATTGGGCAAGGGGTTCAATGGTCAAGGCAAACAAGAGTGGGGAGAGGGGGCACCCCTGTCTGGTGCCATTTGTTATAGTGAATTTGGGGGATTGAAATCCCACTCCTCTGATAGTGGCCGTTGGTTGGTTATAGAGAGTTTTGACTGCCCTAATGAATGAATCGGGGAAACCGAAAGTATCCATGGTTTGCCATAGGAAATCCCACCTGACCCTGTCAAACGCCTTCTCAGCGTCCAATGACAGGGCCAGGAAGGGAGTGTCCCCACGGTCTGCGATGTGGAGGATATCCAATATCCGCCTGGTCGCATCTACCCCTTCTCTGTTTGGGATAAACCCAACTTGGTCCCCTGCTATAAGGGAGGAAATGACCTTTGTAACTCTATTAGCTAGGAGTTTGGCATATATTTTTGTATCCAGATTAATTAATGAAATGGGACGGTAGCTGCTACATAAGTCAGGGGGTTTGCCCGGTTTTAGAATCGTGACTATCACAGCTTCCAAGAATTCCGCAGTAAAAGATGCTCCCGCGAATATTTCCTGAAAGAATTTGCAAAGAATAGGGGCAATCTGAGGGTGAAAGGTTTTATAAAACCTGGCTGTGAAGCCATCTGGGCCAGGTGCTTTCCCTAGCTTCAAATTACAGATGATTTTTGATATTTCCTGTACTGTGATCGGGGTCGTAAGGGAGGAAGCGTCCTCCGGGGTTAGGGAGGGGAGAGCGAGGGATTTGAGGTACTCAGATATCTGCTCTATAGAGCAAGCCGGAGATTCCAGGCCGGCCTCAATGTTGTATAGGTTTAAGTAATATTGTCTAAAAGCACCTCCTATATCAGCAGGGGCGTAGACGTGTGCTCCCGTTGTGGTTTGTATGGACCTGATTCTAGCTTGGGCTGTTCGGTTCTTAAGTTTATTAGCTAGAAGAGAGGAAGCTTTATTACCAAAATGGTAATAGATCCTTCTGAATTTTTCTAACATGGTTTGAGTTTTTTTAAGTTCAAGGGCTTGGATTTGTTTCATTGTGTCAATTATCTTGTCATTTGTGGAGGGGGAGTACAGATGAGAGAGATCTAACTTTAGTTGGCGGAGTTGGGTGTTCAGAGAAGATAAGGTAAGCTTACTTCTTGAACGTGCCTCGGTTTCGAACTGCATAAGATGTCCCCTCACCACTGCCCTCAGAGCAGCCCATAGAGTTTGGGCGGTAGTCTGGTCATTATCGTTTAGGGCGATATAGTGTTCTGAAGGGAGGTCTTGAGGTGTGGGTCTGTGAGGGTCCAGTCCTGTAGGCGCCAAGTAAGGGGGGGTGGGCGGACGTGTGGGCCTATAGATAGGTGGATTGAATCGTGATCGGACCAGGATATGGGGGAGATAGATACAGAGTGGACATAATCCAGGAATTTTGCACGTACAAAGAAGTAATCTATGCGAGTGTGTGACTTGTGCGGGGATGAATAAAAAGTGAATTCTCTATCCTGTGGATGCAGGGCGCGCCATATGTCGTATAACTCGAATTGTGCCATTAGTGATTGAAAGGCTGTCGATAGTGAATGAGTTGCCCTGTCGTGGCTAGAAAGAGGAGGTCCCCTTCTGTCGACCCGTGTGTCCCAGACTAAGTTAAAGTCACCCCCTACTATTAGGTCGCCTTGCATGATTGTTGTTACGGAATTGAGAAGGGTTCTAAGGAATTTAACTTGTTTTGTATTTGGAGCATATATGTTGACGAGGGTAACCAGGTGAGTGTTTACCTTGCATACAGCTATGATGAAGCGTGCTTGAGTGTCATACTCAACATAAATCGGGTCATAATGGACATTTTTGCCTATATAGATAGCGGTTCCCCTGGATTTCGAAGGGAATGTGGCCTCAAGGAGTATGGGGTAGTGTTTGGAAGTGTGGCGAGTGTCCTGCGTTGGGGTCCAGTGGGTCTCCTGGATGAAGGCTATGTCAATATGGTTTTTGCGTAGGAGATTTAATAAGAGACTGCGTTTGGTGGGAGAGATAAGAGGTTGGTGTCAATAGCATGTAATGGGTGTTGATTAAAGGCACATCTGATTAGAGGATGTTTGACTTTCTGGAGATTATTTTTCGGGGAGGGGGGAACAGCGGGCCAAAGCCGCTTGGATTAAAAAAATAAGAGGGGTGAGGGTGGGGGGAGGGGAAGGAAGCAGGCGTGGGAATTGGATGTGAGGAATGACAGTGAATGTAGGGGTAAGGGGAAGGGGGGTGGGGAAAAGGGGGAGGGGGGGCGGAGCCTTAAGAGCTAAGTCAATGGAAGTGAATAAATGGGAGGGTGTTGGAGCTAGTCAGGGGTATGAAGGAAAAGGGTACCGATATAGTGCAGAGCTAGTGGTGATGGAGGAGAGAGGAAGGTGGAAAACAGAGAGAGAGGGGGGCTATGATTAGGTCAGAGTAGACGGTAGATGTATATATGTGGGGTTTGGGGAATGAAGGGGTGTAGATTTAGAGAAAGAAAGAGGTAGCGGGGGCAGTAGCGCCCCCCAATTTGGGTTGGAAAGGCATATGAGGAGGGATAGCAATGTGCGAGAATATGTGGGGAGGGTACTCTGGTATGATAGTGAGGATATCGTGAGGGAAGGTGTTTAAATGTAGACATCAAGTGGTGTTGTCAGCAGGGTGAATGTAAAATGTGGGTACATTTCTGACCAAACATTTGACATATCAGGTATAGCAATAACAAAGGAGGTCTTGGTGTAGGGAACCTGAAATAAAAAGGTACAATGCATTGATAGTAGATGGGGTGAACTGAGTGAGATAATCTATGTTTTTCAACAAAAATAAACCTTTTTTTTCTTCCAAAACATAGGGTGAACTCAAAGGCAGTAACCTATCTAGGCATTTATAAATGAGGTTCCTTTAACATCAGTGTACATAAAATATATTTAGTCTTAAAGGTAGAGTCCATTTAGCTTAGGTAGTATTTCAAAGTAAAAAAGAACAGAACCTATCAACTTAGGTAGCATTTCAAAGTAAAAAGACAGAACCCTTCTACAGTATCTTGTAAACAGCAAACATATTAAATATAAACAGTTAGAACAAAAGTTTGAGATAAGGGAGAGCCATGAGCTGAAGTAGAGTAAGATAAGTACCCGTATGTGAGCTCAGGGCTAACCTGTCCAGGAGATGTCCTTGTAGGAAGTCTTGTTGAGAGAGGCCGAGGATGGGAAAGTGAAAAAGGAGTAAGATGTGTACCCGTGAGTGCACTCCCATCCTCAGCATGGACTTCTATATGAAAAACAGGTATACTTCCCAGGGGGAGAGTGTCCCTGTTAGGCCAGAGGGCAAGCTTTGGGATAAGCTAGGGGTGCAAGAGGTGACATCAGGATGGTTCTGGTTCCTGTTGTATAGAAGTGGGGTTGTGGAGTTGCCACTCTGGGGCTGAGACGTTGAGGTCGCCTGTTTTCCCTTTTTTCCTGGGGGGAAGGTCAGGGGGTGCAGCAAGATCTAAAGTGGCTAAGAGTCTCATGCCTTGGTCTAGAGATGAGACTGTGTAGGAGCGGTCTTGATGTTGTACATATAGCTTCACAGGGAATCCCCACCTGTATTTGATCTTATGCCGTCTCAGGGCTAGCGTGAACTGATGGAAGGTTCTCCTCTTTGCTAGCGTATGCGGGGAGAGATCAGGGAAGATCTGTAAGTTATGGTAGGGTTCTTTGAGAGGCCTGTTAGTGAAGGAGGCTCTCATAATCCTTTCTTTGGTAGTGTAGTAGTGCAAGCGTACAATGACGTCTCGAGGAGTGTCAGGTATAGAGTTGCGAGGGCGTGTGGACCTGTGTGCCCTGTCCATTAGAAGATCTTGATCATTCGTGGAATTTAGGAGATCTTTGAATAAAGTAGTCAGGTATTTCTGGAGTCCAGGTGAGGGGATATCCTCCTGGATACCGCGAATCCTAAGATTGTTACGGCGGGATCTGTCCTCATTATCTGCTAGCTTAGATTCCAAATCTGAAATCTGTTCTGCCAAGGACTGGGCATAGGCTAAGAGATTGGCATGGTCAGTTGCAAGGTCTTCATGCTTTCTTTCAATAATCTCAGTTCTCTCTCCTAAGGCGGATATTTCACGTTTCAATTCGCCAACTGATTGGCGAAGCTCTTGCCTCAGGGACGAGTAGTGAGTGTCCATTTTATCGGTCAGGATTTTAATAGATTCCAGAAAGGTGGACTGAGATAGTGTTGTTTTATCTTTACGTGATGTCTCCGATTTGGGATGATCAAGTGGTGGGACTGCTGAGTCTCTAGAGTCTTCACCTGAGAGATCTGGGTCCGAGAAATTTTTGCTGTGAAAGTGGTCTGTGAGGGTCCTCTTAGGATTGTCCTGATGCTTTGGCTTTCTTTTGATAGATTGTGCCATGATGGAGATAAAAAAAGATACAAAAAAACACAGAGAAAAAAAAAGCGACTGCTATCCAGATAGAATTGATAATTGGGGGGAGCACCCGCCTCGCTCCTCTTAGAGCATGATGCCCTAGCCCTTCATTCTCTTTGTTATATGCAGAGGAAGAAAAACCTTAAACCTGCTTCTAGATTAGGGTATGGATGAATGAATGTCTTCCCCTCTCCAGGAAATATACCACCTCTGGGTGAGACCGGTAAAAGGGATTTGGATATGACCCGCGCCTATGGATGGGCGCGGGAAAGGTGGGAGAGGGGGATATTCTTTAGAGGTATCTAGCGCAGTCTATGTGGTATCAGTGTGAGAGTTCTGCACTGTTCTGCACTGTGGTATCCCTATGAAGGGTAGCCTTATAATCTGGAGTAAGAATGTAGGTATTAGATGAGCACTGCAGAAGAAAATATAAGGGTAATGAGATTATTTGCTGAGGCTCAGTTATAGGTCCCACTGTACTGCCAGTAATGAGAGATGTGAGAGCAAGAGGCTGCTAAATGAAAATCAGACGGTCTGGAGAGAAGTCTCAGGCCTCATGCATGCAGGGATGTCACATACCAGTAATTGTTTCAATTCTGCTGAAAGGGGGGGATTATGCCGATGAGCAGTATAATTAACAGGCACTGAGATGAATAATTCTGCCCCCATGTAACCACAGTTAAACATGTACTCACTCCGGTGTAATGACAGGAAAAGCCGGTATGATGATGGCAGCGAATGTATCTGCAGATCTGTCAGCGTCTGTTCAGAGCTGTAGTTTTGCAGGGCTGTGTGCGATCCGGAATGCCTGTCAGGGCTGTGAGAGGGAGCGGGTCTCAGTTGCAAAGTGTCCAGCGTGTGAGGCCGGCAAAGGTGAGGTGAGTGCTCACAGAGTGGTAAGGAGCTCCGTGGTCCCGTGCGGCAGTGAATACACAGGGGAGCCTGAACAAGATGGCCGCCGTTCGCGGGCTTTTCTGTGGAGCCGCCTCAGCTGTTTAGATAGCGGCTGACAGGCAGAATGCTGTGGGGTGGTCAAATCACCATCGGGTGGTCTCGGAGGAGCTGGTAGGGTAGCGATGAGCGAGGAGTTATCTCCGGTGTCCGGTAAGGGTATTATATGAGGATGCAGGTGTAGGGGAACAGAGGAGAAGGTCTTAGGAAGTATAGAAATGGTCCGGAGCCAGATGAGTGACCCAGGGATAGGGTGTAAGAGTAAGTGGGGAAATTAATGCCAATTAAGGGGGATTTGGGGAGCTTACTAGTTGTTTTAGATGAGTTTTGGGTGATGATCCCCCGCACCTTTTAAACAACGCTGGTATTGAGAGTTCTCTGAAGGGCTGCGTTAGGCTCCAAAAAGGGAGCGTAAAGGCATATTTACCGCCGCTGGAAAAACGTGCTCATGCACGATTCCCCCATAGAAAACAATGGGGCAGTTTGGGCTGCAAAAAAACCTAACACCTGCAAAAAAGCAGCATTAAGCTCCTAACGCAGCCCCATTGTTTCTTATGGGGAAACACTTTCTAAGTCTGCACCTAACACCCTAACATGAACCCCGAGTCTAAACACCCCTAACCTTACACTTATTAACCCCTAATCTGCCGCCCCCGCTATCGCTGACACCTGCATTACACAATTAACCCCTAATCTGCCGCTCCGTACACCGCCGCAACCTACATTATCCCTATGTACCCCTAATCCGCTGCCCCTAACCCTGCCGACCCCTATATTATATTTATTAACCCCTAATCTGCCCCCCCCCAATGTCGCCGCTACCTACCTACACTTATTAACCCCTAATCTGCCGACCGGAGCTCGCCGCTACTCTAATAAATGTATTAACCCCTAAACCGCCTCACTCCCGCCTCAAAAACCCTATAATAAATAGTATTAACCCCTAATCTGCCCTCCCTAACATCGCCGACACCTAACTTCAAGTATTAACCCCTAATCTGCCGACCGGACCTCGCCGCTACTCTAATAAATGTATTAACCCCTAAAGCTAAGCCTAACACCCCCCTAAGTTAAATATAATTTTATTCTAACGAAATAAATTAACTCTTATTAAATAAAGTATTCCTATTTAAAGCTAAATACTTACCTGTAAAATAAACCCTAATATAGCTACAATATAACGAATAATTATATTGCAGCTATTTTAGAATTTATATTTATTTTACAGGCAACTTTGTATTTATTTTAACTAGGTACAATAGCTATTAAATAGTTATTTACTATTTAATAGCTACCTAGTTAAAATAATTACAAAATTACCTGTAAAATAAATCCTAACCAAAGTTACAATTAAACCTAACACTACACTATCAATAAATAAATTAAATCAATTAACTACAAGTACCTACAATTAAATAAACTAAACTAAATTACAAAAACAAACACTAAATTACAAAAAATAAAAAAATTACAAGAATTTTAAGCTAATTACACCTACTCTAAGCCCCCTAATAAAATAACAAAGCCCCCCAAAATAAAAAATTCCCTAATCTAAATTAAAAAACTTAACAGCTCTATTACCTTACCAGCCCTTAAAAGGGCTTTTTGCGGGGCATGCCCCAAAGAAATCAGCTCTTTTGCCTGTAAAAAAACCACAATACCACCCCCCAACATTACAACCCACCACCCACATACCCCTACTCTAACCCAAACCCCCTTAAATAAACCTAACACTACCCCCTGAAGATCTCCCTACCTTGAGTCGTCTTCACCCAACCGGGCACCGATGGACCAAAAGAAGACATCGGGAGCGGCAGAAGTCTTCATCCTATCCGGGCAGAAGAGGACATCCGGACTGGTAGACATCTTCATCCAAGCGGCATCTTCTATCTTCATCCATCCGGAGCGGAGCCATCTTCTTCCAGCCAACGCGGATCCATCCTCTTCTACCGACGCCTACTCGACAAATGAAGGTTCCTTTAAATGACGTCATCCAAGATGGCGTCCCTCGAATTCCTATTGGCTGATAGGATTCTATCAGCCAATCGGAATTAAGGTAGGAAAAATCTGATTGGCTGATTGAATCAGACAATCAGATTTAAGTTCAATCGGATTGGCTGTTCCAATCAGCCAATCAGATTGAGCTCGCATTCTATTGGCTGTTCCGATCAGCCAATAGAATGCCAATCGGAATTCGAGGGATGCCATCTTGGATGACATCATTTAAAGGAACCTTCATTCGGCGAATAGGCGTCGGTAGAAGAGGATGGATCCGAGTCGGCTGGAAGAAGATGGTTCCGTTTAATTTAGATTAGGGTAGGGAATTTTTTATTTTGGGGGGCTTTGTTATTTTATTAGGGGGCTTAGAGTAGATGTAATTAGCTTAAAATTCTTGTAATCTTTTTTATTTTTTGTAATTTAGTGTTTTTTTTTTTTGTAGTTTAGTTTATTTAATTGTAGGTACTTGTAGTTAATTGATTTAATTTATTCATTGATAGTGTAGTGTTAGGTTTAATTGTAACTTAGGTTAGGATTTATTTTACAGGTAATTTTGTAATTATTTTAACTAGGTAGCTATTAAATAGTAAATAACTATTTAATAGCTATTGTACCTAGTTAAAATAAATACAAAGTTGCCTGTAAAATAAATATAAATTCTAAAATAGCTACAATATAATTATTCGTTATATTGTAGCTATATTAGGGTTATTAGGGTAAGTATTTAGCTTTAAATAGGAATACTTTATTTAATAAGAGTTAATTTATTTAATAAGAGTTAATTTATTTCGTTAGAATAAAATTATATTTAACTTAGGGGGGTGTTAGGGTTAGGGTTAGACTTATCTTTAGGGGTTAATACATTTATTAGAGTAGCGGCGAGGTCCGGTCGGCAGATTAGGGGTTAATACTTGAAGTTAGGTGTCGGCGATGTTAGGGAGGGCAGATTAGGGGTTAATACTATTTATTATAGGGTTTTTAAGGCGGGAGTGAGGCGGTATAGGGGTTAATACATTTATTAGAGTAGCGGCGAGCTCCGGTCGGCAGATTAGGGGTTAATAAGTGTAGGTAGGTAGCGGCTACGTTGGGGGGGGGAGATTAGGGGTTAATAAATATTATGTAGGTGTCGGCGATGTATGGGGCAGCAGATTAGGGGTTTATAGGTATAATGTAGGTGGCGGCGGTGTGCGGTCGGCAGATTAGGGGGGGGGGCCCTCGGTTTAGGGGTACATAGGTAGTTTATGGGTGTTAGTGTACTTTAGAGCACAGTAGTTAAGAGCTTTATAAACCGGCGTTAGCACAGAAAGCTCTTAACTACTGACTTTTTCCTGCGGATGGAGTCTTGTCGGTAGAGGCTCTACCGCTCACTTCAGCCAAGACTCTAAATACCGGCGTTAGGAAGATCCCATTGAAAAGATAGGATACGCAATTGGCGTAAGGGGATCTGCGGTATGGAAAAGTTGCGGCTTGGAAGTGAGCGTTAGACCCTTTCCTGACTGACTCTAAATACCAGCGGGCGGTAAAAAGCAGCGTTAGGACCCCTTAACGCTGCTTTTGACGGCTAACGCCAAACTCTAAATCTAGGCGCATGGTTTTTATTGGATCTGTGTTACTAAAGCATATGTATTTTTCTCTTATTTAGCTGGTATGGTATTTGCTATTTTGGATTTTGTAATTCCAGGCTTTTGACAGTGAAGGGAATTATCTTACCATAAGGATGTGTTTACCTTTAAAGAGATTGTGTAGTTTTAATTATGTTATGACTATATTCTTTCCTCATACAAGAGTGCAAGAGAATTTAGTTTGCATAAAATAATTAGTACAATTTTAGCTTAGGGTTTGGGCAATGTAAAAGAGCTAAATGCCCTTTTAAGGGCAATGCCCATACAAATGCCCTTTTCAGGGCAATGGTTAGATTAGGTTTATTTAGATAAGTTTTTATTTGGGGGGGTTTGGTTGGGTGGGTGGTGGGTTTTACTGTTGGGGGGTGTTTGTATTTTTTTTAACAGGTTAAAGAGCTGATTTCTTTGGGGCAATGCCCCGCAAAAAGCCCTTTTAAGAGCCATTGGTAGTTTAGTGTAGGCTAGGGTTTTTTTTTTATTTTGGATGGGCTTTTTTATTTTGATAGGGCTATTAGATTAGGAGTAATTCGTTTTTTATTTTTGATAATTTCTTTTTTTATTTTGTGTAATTTTGGGGGGGGGTTTCTTTTGTAATTTAGATAATTGTATTTTATTAATTTAATTTATTTTATTTGATTGTAATATAAGGTTTTATTGTAAGGCAGGTTAGGTTTTATTTTACAGGTAACTTTGTATTTATTTTAGCTAGGTAGTTAGTAAATAGTTATTAACTATTTACTAACTAGTCTACCTAGTTAAAATAAATACAAACTTACCTGTGAAATAAAAATAACACCTAAGCTAGCTACAATGTAACTATTATTTATTCTGTAGCTAGCTTAGGTTTTATTTTATAGGTATTTAGTTTTAAATAGGAATTATTTAGGTAATAATTGTAAGTTTAATTTAAATTTATTTTAATTATATTTAAGTTAGGGGGTGTTAGGGTTAGGGTTAGATTTAGGCTTAGGGTTACGTTAGGGTTAAGTTTAGGGGTTAATATATGTATGTAGTTATATGGGAGGCCAGAGGTTTATGGGTTAATAGTTTATTTTAGTATATTTTGTGGTGGGGGCTTGTGGTTTAGTGGTTAATAGGTTTATTATTGCGGCGGTGTGGGCGGACAGCAGATTAGGGGCTAATAATCTTTAACCCCTTAGTGACCAGACCACTTTTCAATTTGTTGACCATCTGGGACCAAGGCTATTTTTGCATTTCTGCAATGTTTGTGTTTAACTGTAATTTTCCTCTTACTCATTTACTGTAGCCACACATATTATATACCGTTTTTCTCGCCATTAAATGGACTTTCTAAAGATACCATTATTTTCATCATATCTTATAATTTACTATGAAAAAAATTGTAAAATATGAGGAAAAAATGGAAAAAAATGCACTTTTTCTAACTTTGAGCCCAAAAATCTCTTACACATCTACAACCACCATAAAATACCAATACTAAACAGTTTCTAAATTTTGTCTTGAGTTTAGAAATACCCAATGTTTACATGTTCTTTGCTTTTTTTGCAAGTTATAGGGCAATAAGTACAAGTAGCACTTTGCTATTTCAAAACCATGTTTTTTCAAAATTGGCGATAGTTACATTGTAACACCAATATCTGTCAGGAATCCCTGAATAACCCTTCAAATGTATATATTTTTTTAAAAGAAGACAACCTAAGGTATTAAACTTGGGGTATTTTGACTTTTTTCATGCAACCATTTTACCACCAATCTATGCCAAAATAGCAATTTAAGAATACATTTACTGATAATGTTAAGGGTTACTGCCAAATAACACCCTAATATGTCTTCAGCAGCATCTCCTGGGTACAATGATACCACCCATGTATAGGTGTGTCGGGTTCTCTGGGGGCTAAAAGCCCTTATTTTTACAGAGCGCATTCCAGTTTTTCAACTTGGAATTTTCACATCGGTCATCATGCACCCATGTCCTATTTGGGACATTTCTGAAGCTGGCCAAAGTAGACACCCTAGGGTATTTCAAATGCTGGTATTTTAACACTTTCCATGCACTAATTCAACCACTAGTCTTTGTCAAACTTTTGGGTAGTCATTTTTTTGTGTTATTTTTCACACACATTGTACTTTAGGCATGGATTTTCAGTTCCTGTTATGTGTTACAGCCAATAAACACCTCAATATGTGTTCAACAACATCTCCTGAGTACAGTGATACCACCCATGTATAGGTGTGTCGGGTTCTCTGGGGGCTAAAAGGCCTTATTTTTAGGTAGCGCATTCCAGTTTTTCAACTTGAAATTTTCACATCGGTCATCATGCACCCATGTCCTATTTGGGACATTTCTGAAGCTGGCCAATGGAATTTACCCCCATCAAACCATATATTTTTGAAAAGTAGACCCCCTAGGGTATTTCAAATGCTGGTATTTTAACACTTTCCATGCACTAATTTAACCACCAGTCTTTGTCAAACTTTTGGGTAGTCATTTTTTTGTGTTATTTTTTCACACACGTAATTTAGGCATGGATTTTCAGTTCCTGTTATGTGTTACTGCCAAAAAACACCTCAATATGTGTTCAACAACATCTCCTGAGTACAGTGATACCAGCCATGTATATGTGTGTTAGGTTCTCTGGGGGCTAAAAGGCCTTATTTTTAGGAAGCCCATTCCATTTTTTCCACTTTGAATTTTCACATCCCATGCACCCATGTCCTATTTAAGACATTTCTGAAGCCGGCCAATGTAATTTACCCCCATCAAACCATATATTTTTGAAAAGTAGACATCCTAGGGTATTTCAAATGCTGGTATTTTAACACTTTCCATGCACTAATTCAACCACTAGTCTTTGTCAAACTATTGGGCATTCATTTTTTTGTGTTATTTTTCACATACATTGTACTTTAGACATGGATTCACAGCTCCTGTTATGTGTTACTACCAAAGAAGACACCAATATGTGGTCACCAACATCTCCTGAGTTCAGTGATACCACCTATGCATAGGTTTGGTGGCTTGTTTGTGGGGTGCAATGCCAAATGTCTGGCATGCGTTTGTGATTTTTTTTAACATATTTTCTTTGCCTATCCTCTTTTTTGGGGGTCTTTTAACATACCCCAATTTATTTGTTTTCCATGAATGTGCATATATTTGAAAAGTTGACACCCCAAGGTATTATATATGGAGTGCTTTGATGACTTTGATGTAACCGTTTTAGCCCAAAAAATTGGAGAAAGTGTATGGTGGTAATTTTTCAATTTTCATTTTTACAGACACATTGCTTTTTGACTATGATTTAGGAGAGACTGTTGTAAGTTATTGCAAAAGAATACTTCAGGTTGTTTTCTGCAAGGCACCCTGAATACACCTATGCCCCCCATGCATAGGTTTGCCAGGATTTTGGGAAGGTTATGTTACAATTTTATGACTTGTGATTTTAGTTATTAAAAATAAGAGTATTTCTTCTGATAGGCCTATCTTTAGTTTGGGGCCTATCGCATACCCCACTTTTATTTATTGCCATGAAAGTGTATATTTTTGAAATATTGACACCCCAAGGTATTGAATATGGTGTGCTTTGATGCCTTTGAAGCAACCGTTTTAGCCCAAAAATTGGAGAAAGTGTATGGTGGTTATTTTTCAATTTTAATTTTTACAGACACATTGCTTTTTGACTATGATTTAGGAGAGACTGTTGTAAGTTATTACAAAAACATACTTCAGGTTGTTTTTTACAAGGCACCCTGAGAACACCTATGTCCCCCATGCATAGGTTTGACAGGGGTTTTGGTTAAAAAAAAAAACAGGCCCAATTTTAGAAAAAAATAGAGTAGTGAAATGTAAAAATCTGGCACAGTAAAAGTAAAAAAAACAAAAAACATGTAACAGTAAACATAACCAAAAAAAAAAAAAAAATATATATATATATATAACAGCAAATGTATTTATTTTTTAAAAAATTGACCATTGTATGGTACCGCTTGAAGCAGTCCCCAATGCAGAGTGCAGGCTGTCCAGGGCAATCAGGACAGTGATATATGGTGTCCCTTCTCTTCCCCCTCTTGGTACAGACTCTGCATTTTTTTTGTGGTTTCTGCTTTGCGGCAGTAGGGGGGATTTTAAAAATAAAATGGGTAGCCCCAACTCTGCTCTCTCCCATCACCGCCCGGGGAGCAGGTGCATCATGGTACAAAAAGTTTTTTTAACTCTGGGGTTTGCTTTTTTGAACAACAAAAAAGCATTGTGGGTTGCAATCTGCATTAGGTAAATTGCAACCTTTTTTGTACCAGGCCCTTGTCTTCCGCATAATTAGGTAGGGCTGCAGCAGCTGATCAGCCAGATCAACCCCACCCATATGCCTTTTATAAGACTTGATGCACACTGGCTTCCTTATGATCTCAGCTCTGCCACGTACAGAAACCGCCACCGTCCTCTCTGTGTGGATGGTGGTAAGAAGGTATACATCCTTCTTGTCTCTGTACTTAAGTACTTAAGTGCCAACAGCTCCTCTTGGCGCAGAGCTGAGGTCTTCCCCCTTCATAGCCGGGTGCGTACAAGTTGTCCTGGGAAACCTGCGCGGTTCTTTTTACCGCAAGCTACTGTATCAAAGCAATACAGTAGCTTGAACAAAAGGACACTTGTATAATAATTGTCTAAGTACAAGTGATACCCTTTGTTCATTAGGGGTAATATCAGGTCCCAGACAATCTTGCCAGTGGTTCCCATATGTTCTGGGCAACCTGGAGGGTCAAGGTGGCTATCCTTTCCCTCATACACCCGGAAGGCCTGAGTATACCCAGTCTCGCTGTCACAGAGTTTATACACCTTTACCCCATATCTGGAGCGCTTGGAAGGAATATACTGCTTGAATCCCAGCCTTCCCTTATACTTCATTAGGGATTCATCAACGCATATATTCCTTCCAGGTGTATAAGCCTCTGCAAACCTGGCAGAAAAGTGGGTTATCAGGGGGCGGATTTTATACAGCCTGTCAAATTGGGGATGCTCCCTAGGGGGGCACAGGCTGTTGTCGCTGAAGTGCATGAAATGCAGAATCATTTCATACCTCTTCCTTGACATAGTCTGGGAGAAAATGGGGGTAGAGCAGATGGGGCTAGTACTCCAGTAGGAGTGAATGGAGGGTTTCTTTATGATGCCCATCAGCATAGTCAATGCCCAGAATTTTTTGAATTCTGGCACATTGATGGGGGCCCATTGCTGCTTTGCCAAATATGTTCCAGGCTTTGCAGCACGGAACTGATGGGTATATAAATTAGTTTGGGCGACAATGTTCCCCAATACATCATCGCCCAGAAACACTTCCAGAAACTGCTGGGGACTAAAACCTGCCACATCTATATTTATGCCAGCATTTGCTGTGAAGGGTGGGATATCTGGCCTTTGGAGATGAGGCGTTACCCACTCTTCAGCAGCAATGGCAGCAACACGCCTCCTTCTGGCAGGGGGGCTGGTAGGGGGGGGGGGTAGCAGGGGGGCTAGCAGCCACAGATACATCACTATCAGTTGAGACTGCATCTAGTGATGTATCTGAGCATATGGCAGGGTCAAAATTGGGGTCTGAGTCAGACATAGAGGCATCCTACTCTGACGCAAGGATGGCACACGCCTCCTCATCACTATATATTTTCTGTGACATTTTTGTATCTGTCACAGAAAAAAATTACTAAAATAATTTAAATTAAATTAATTAACTAAATTAATTAACTAAATTAACTAGCAAAAAAGTACAGCTATGCTACTGCCAGTGATTTATAGCGATCACTGGCAAGCTAGGGGTTAATGGCTCTGAAAATTAAATTATATTAACTAAATGGTTCTGAAAAGAGCCTTTGGATTTTTAAAAAATTACAACAACAAAATTAACCCCTAAAAAAATGCACAGACAGCAAAAAAGTACAGCTATGCTACTGCCAGTGATTTATAGCGATCACTGGCAAGCTAGGGGTTAATGGCTCTGAAAATTAAATTAACTAAATGGTTCTGAAAAGAGCCTTTGGATTTTTTAAAAATTACAACAACAAAATTAACCCCTAAAAAAATGCACAGACAGCAAAAAAGTACAGCTGTGCTACTGCCAGTGATTTATAGCGATCACTGGCAAGCTAGGGGTTAATGACTCTGGAAATTAAATTAAATTAGCTAAATGGCTCTGAAAAGAGCCTTTGGGTTTTTAAAAAAAATGCAACAAAAAAATGAACCCCTAAAAAAATGCACAGACAGCAAAAAAAAGTGCACCTATGCTACTGCCAGTGATATATAGTGATCACTGGCAAGCTAGGGGTTAATGGCTCTGAAAAGAGCCCTTGGTTCTATATTTTTTAACAAATAAAAGAAATAAATCTCTCTCTCTGCTAAATACAGGTCTCTCTCTCTCTCCAACAAAATCGCAAGTGAGGAGAGGGAGGGAGATCCACACTGATCATAGTCAATATTTACAAATATTGACATGATCAGACAAATGGGGTATTTTATTATTAATTTTTTTTTTTGGTGTGGGAGGCTCAGATTGGGTGACTCTAGCTTGCCCCTATGATGAGGCAGGCTAGGGACACCCCCAGAGGCCCCATGATGCACTGGGCATCGCCATCTTGGATGCCTAGTGAAGGGGGGGGGGGCTATTTATGGCTTTTTTTTTATTTTGTCTGGTTTTTTTTAACTTTTTTTTTATATAATTTTATAACTAACTAAGTGCCTCGACCCACCGAGGCACTTAACACACAAGCAGAGCATCAGAAGCGTGTCCGATCGCTCCCAATGCTGAAACACTGCCGGGCTCCACGTGGAGCAGAACCGGAAGTGATCACTCGTGGGGGAGTGATCAATCCGGTCCCGGCACTCGGCAACAGTATTGCAGGATGCCTAGACATCGAGGCATCCCTGCAATACTGTTAGAGCAGCTGGAAGCGATTTCGATCGCTTCCAGTTCTCTGTTTAACCGACGACGTATGCCATACGTCCTCGGTCGTTAAGTGCTTTTTTTTTTAGGACGTATGGCATACGTCGTCGGTCGTTAAGGGGTTAAATAGTGTTTGCGATGTGGGAAGGCCTCGGTTTAGGGGTTAATAGGTAGTTTATGGGTGTTTAGTGTACTTTTTAACACGTGAGTTATGAGTTTTATGCTACAGCTTTGTAACGTAAATCTCATAACTACTGACTTTAGATGGCGGTACGAATCTTGTCAGTATAGGGTGTACCGCTCACTTTTGGGCCTCACAGCAAAACTTGTAATACCGGCGCTATGAAAGTCCCATTGAAAAAGGACTTTTTTAAAAGTGCGGTACTGACGTTGCGTGAAGGCCAAAAAGGTGTGTGGTACACCTATACCTACAAGACTTGTAATAGCAGCGTTAGGGAAAAAGCATCGTTATGAAGCATAACGATGCTTTTTCACTCATAACGCAAAACTCGTAATCTAGCTTTTAAACGTTTATTGTGGGTGCATGTCTTATTTTTGCTCTCCAATGCCTTGTATGTGAAATACTCAGTTCCAGGTGATGAGTGTAGAATACTGATTATTATTATGAAGATTATGAAGTGGTACCCCAGCTCTCAAAGACCTTCTAAGTGAGGATATAATATTCAAAACACTAGGCTCGCATCCCATCTTATATTATTCACTTATTTTATTAAAATTAGATAGAACATCAACGATGTGAGTCTTTAGTTTAGAGTGACATGAGAGGCTCACATTGCACAGCGGACCACCAATCAATAGTACGATTACACATATTTTAGGATCACTACAAACAACAAAAGAATATGATCAAAATGATTCTCTTGATATACCTATTATGATAAAGAAGACTAGACACATAAATTCTACCTATAGGAAAACTGCACTGTATACTTAGTGGAATAGCTATCATCTATTTTATCAGCGCTCTAGACTTAGAGGGTTAACTCATCAGTAACAAAATATCAGACACTCCCTTTTTTTGGTCACTGGGTTTGATTTTGAAACGTTGCAACTAGTTGCTATGTATCATTTAAACTAAATTGGTTAGTATTGTCAACTAATATTGAAATTGTTCTATCAGATGCGATTTGCTTCTTCCACTACTGTGTTGACTTGCAAGTCATCGGTAATCTTTTTTTCTTAACAAAACATATGATATAAAATAACCCATATGAATGTATACACCTGTGTAGAATCTATGACGTAACAAACTGAGTAATGATTGGAGGAGACAGATTTAAATGTCAAACGAAGGGAAACATGTAATATGCCTGAGGAAACAGCTGGTAGGCTGAGAAATGCGTAGCATATTGCAAATTTTTGCACATTCAAGCGCACAGATTGTTTTTATTTATCTTCTAATTTTAATAAATTGTGTGTTTTTACATCACTTTGTCTGATCTATAAGATCATAACATACCATTGGATGTCAAGTCATTTGCCAAGACTGATAACCAGCTGTACTGTAGATGTTATAACTTTGGCAACAGCAAGCATTTAAGGATATCTTCCCATCGTTGATCCAGAAAGTGGGAGACCAGCGAGCTGGGGCGTTGCGAGACCCCAGTCTGCCTCCAACAGCACATTTGGGTGCTGCAACACTTGTGAGTAGATTGGGTGCGGGGGAGCTTTTATTTGGGCAAGTATTATTCACCAAGTTGATATGCACAAGGAAGCGCCTCTTTTTTTCCTGTTTTACAGACTATGTAATATTGCACTCGTCACAGATTTAGGTGATTGGAGAGAGCAGCAGATCCTTACTTCTGACTCTTATCCACATACAGTTTTCTTTTATGGCTGGACTCTGTGGCGCCCCCTTTATTCTGAACGAGGTTCAGTAATTGTTGGTTTGTGTATGGAGGAATGGTCTCAGATCCCTTGCCATGTATTCTGCAACCTCACTCAGAGCTGTTACCTTGGAAAAGGGAGGTAGCACAAAATATTATCTAAAAGGATGCCAATAATTGTGCCACACATATATTTAACATTTGTGTGTGTGTGTATTTTTAACAAAAGATCAAAAGGCTAAACAATGAAGACAAATTTTCACAGCCTTCTTTGCTCATATTTACCAAGGGTGCCACTGCCAATATTTGTGGAGGGCACTGTATAGATACATACATACACATCTTTAGACATGTATATGTATGTATCTCTGTTTAATTTTATTTTTTTCTTACTCCTGAGATCTCATATCTTTGAGCCTTTATAACTTTTTTGTGCAATTTTTTTTTAGAATATCTTTTATTAGATGGTGTTATTATGCGTGTAACTTTACTTTGTAATGTATTTTTCATGTGTTTTGTGAAACAGTTACCAGAGCTCTGTGTATGTGGTAATCATTTTAGCATAAATCGCAATTGCGCTCAAGCAATTTAGTTTACTTTTAAACCCCTTATCACTTGTGTGCAATCTTTAGCACTCCACTGGTGATCTGGCCCGATAATGGCTCATTTGCTGATGTTGATCATCCCAACCCCAGTGACTTACCCAATAGCGGAGATATGATGTTTGAGCAGAACAGCATCATTTTGAATAAGTTGAGAGTCCCTTCAATTACCTGGGATGTGCCTGAGACTCCCCAAAATTTACTTCTAAAACAGCTTTTTCTCTCTAACTTTCAAAAAGTGGAGAGATATTTCAGACCACTTACACTTTATTCACGCTTTCTGCAGATTGCATATTTATGTGGTCTCCAGATTGCCGTTTGTTGCTGGCAACTGATGGGTCACACAATCTCTTCCAAGTGCTTGATTGTCTAAAAATTTTTTATAAAAATAAGGTTGGAGTTGGCTAAATACTTTGCCTGCTGCTGCCTAATATTGGAGACATGAAGATGACTTTCCTATAGGTCTTTCACCCTATGTGTGTGGTACTCTCTCTAGAAGATTGTATGTATATTATGCAAGTCACTGTTTTGTTGGGTTTTTATAAGTTTAAAGTTAGTTAATAATATGTTTAATTGCATATTCAAGTCTAGCACTTTTGATTAGTTTATGCATAGCCCATGTTGTTTAGAAGTTTATACATAGCCTATGATGTTTAAAATCGGGTTAGTACACTTAAAGGGATACTGAACCTATTTTTTTTTTCTTTCATGATTCAGATAGAGCATGCAATTGTAAGCAATGTTCTAATTTACTCCTGTTATGAAATTTTCTTTGTTCTCTTGGTATCTTTATTTGAAAAAGCAAGAATGTAAGCTTACAAGCTCATCTTTAGGTCAGCACCTAGGTACAGCTTGCTGATTGGTGGTAAATGTACCCACCAATCAGCAAGGGCTATCCAGGGTGCTGAACCAAAAATGGTCCGGCTCGTAAGCTTAAATTCATGCTTTTTCAAATAAAGATACCAAGAGAATGAAGAAAAATTGATAATAGGAGTAAATAAGAAATTTGCTTAAAATTGCATGCTCTATCTAAATCAAAAATGTGTGTTCAGTATCCCGTTAAGATTTTCCTTTTTTCTCCTTTATATTATAGCATGCTGAATAGATGCTGATGTTCTGAAATGTAATTTAAAGCCTATTATTTCCGCTACTGTGTCTCAGGGTAGGTCCCGCTATCAGCAGACGAGACTGTGGGATAGGCTCTGTTTTTACTTTATTTTAGTACAAGTTACTGTGATTTCTTTTCCATATTAGTGCGGTATCTCAAGCTATAGCCCCTCCCGGTTACAATCATCACGGGATCGTTTCAATAGATGTATCTTACCTGCTTTCCTGTAATTTTACTTATTTCCTCATATATTTGGCAGAGAATAGTTCCAGTGAGAAATAACGTACTTTTTTGTTTTATTTAATAATATTAAAGGGACACTGAACCCAAAAAAAGTCTTTTGTGATTCAGATAGAGCAGGCAATTTTAAGCAACTTTCTAATTTACTCTTATTATCAAATGTTCTTCCTTCTCTTGGTATCTTTATTTTAAAAGCAAGAATGTACGTTTAGATGCTGGCCCATTTTTGGTGAACAACCTGGGTTATTCTTGCTGATTGGTGGATACATTCACCCACCAAAAACAAGTGCTGTCCATCGATCTGAACCAAAAATTGGCTGGCTCCTTAGCTTAGATGCCTTCTTTTTCAAATAAAGATAGCAAGAGACTAAGAAAAAATTATATTAGGAGTAAATTAGAAAGTTGCTTAAAATTGCATGCTCTATCTGAATCATGAAAGAAAAAATTTGGGTTCAGTGTCCCTTTAATATCTGACTGAACACAGTATGTGGAGCGTTACTTTAATATATTTTCAAGGGGTAATTAATTCAAATAAGATTGATATCTGAGCTGTTCCTATTTGATAACCTGACATTCTAAACTTATCAGCTTTTTGAGCCTTAAAGGGACATGAAACCCAAAATGTTTCTTTCATGATTCAGATAGAGAATACAATTTTAAACAACTTTCCAATTTACTTCTTTTATTTAATTTGCTTCCTTCTCTTGTTATTCTTTGCTAAAAGGATTATCTATGAAAGCTCAGGAGCAGCTGAGATTCTAGGTTCTAGCTGCTGATTGGTCGCTGCATATATATACTGATTGTCATTGGCTCACCCATGTGTTCATTTGGAAACCTGTAGTGCATTGCTGCTCCTTCAACAAATGATACCAGGAGAATAAAACAAATTAAATAATAGAAGTAAATTAGAAAGTTGTTTAAAATTGTATTCTCTATCTGAATCATGAAAGACATTTTTTTGGGTTTCATGTCCCTTTAAGTCTTGTATTTGCCTCCACAAGCAGAACATCTTGATAAGTTTGATGGTCTTTCCTCTATATTTTATTTGCTCAATTTTGTCTATATAAGGTTGGCTAATCATCATATTGTTATATATTTTGGGTCCAAAAGAGGTCCTATTTCGTATACTTTATTCTTATCTTCTCCCATCTTTGCTGATAAAAGTGTGGGTGACCCATGAGAGGTCAATATCTACTTTAAGGAGGACGATAATTGATATTATACATGTCATATTTCTGCTGCCAGAAGTCCAAGAGTGGCTTCATTTTATTATGGGAGTTTTATAGTAAAACATATAAATAAGATTTGATTTAGTAAACATGTAATTGCTACTTATAGTCATTCAATATTTGGCATATAGTTGTGTCATGTGACATGAATTATTGTTAATTTGCTCAACATTTCTTTATGTTCCTGATATCCATGTAACCATATATGTATCTTCTACTCTGTATCCTCAATAAAAAGAACAATTAAAAAATATTCTACATTTTTTTCTTTCGTGATTCAGATAGAGCATTCAATTTTAAGCAACTTTCTAATTTACTCCTATTATCAAATTTTCTTCTTTCTCTCGGAGCTGGCCCGTTTTTAGTTCAGCTAAATGTAGCCACCAATCAGCAAGTGCTACCCAGGGTCTGAACCAAAAATGGGCCTAAGCTTATATTCCTTCCTTTTCAAATAAAGATACTACAAGAACAAAGAAAAATTGATATTAGCAGTAAATTAGAAAGTTGCTTATTAAAATTGCATTCTCTGTCTGAATCATGAAAACTGCACCAGTCTTATTCATACTCTCCATAGTTCACATAATCAGAACAAAAAGGGACAGCTGGATTTACCTCACAAATTTTGGATTGTTACACAAATTGAGGCCTAATGACTAGGAGGTACACATCCCTCAGTCAGTGTGAGACTTCATAACCCAGCACCAAAATCGCCAAAATTCCACTCAGAATTGGGCAAACTGTTCCTTAAATCTAGAGATGTTTATTTTCAAAATGTTGGGAAGCATAATCATTTCTTGTTAAGGGACATTAATCCCCAATTTTTTCTTTCATGATTGAAATAGACCATACACTTTTAACCAACTTTCCAATTTACTTCTAATATCTAATGTGATCACTCATGGAGGGGTGACCAGAGTTTAAAGAGACAGTAAATACAAAATGAAACTTCCATGATTTATAAAGAATATGTAATTTTGAAAAACTTTCCAATTTACTTCTATTATCTAATTAGCTTTGTTCTCTTGGTCTCCATTGTTAAAAATCATACCTAGGTAGGCTTGGGAGCAGCAATGCACTACTGTGAGCTAGCTGCTGATTGGTGGCTGCACATATGACTCTTGTCATTGGCTCCCCTAATGTGTTAAGCAAGCTCTCAGTAGTGCATTGCTGCTCTTTCAACAAAGGATATCAAGAGAATGAAGCAAATTTGACAATAGAAGGACATTGGAAAGTATGCTCTATATGAATCATGAAAGTAAAAATGTGTGTCCCTTTAAAATAGTCTTTTATCCAACAGACAACTACTGGTCCCCATTTTCTGTGGTGAGAACTTTGCTATACCACATAAAACAAATATGATATTTTATACTGTGTTGTGTTGACCCTGATACCCATTTCTGGCCGTTTCCTTACTACAGTTTTGTGTAACAAGGTGCCTCACCTTATTATTTTTTTTAATGATAATAAATAGTGAGTACAATTGTTGTTCCAGAAAGCTTATTATGGAGGGACAAACACTCCTGGTTTAGTCACTCCTGATTTGAACGACCAATAGGATTTTAGCAGCTCTAATTCCTATTGGGTGATTCAAATTTTTCAGTCAATAGGAATGCAAGGGATGCCATCTTGGATCACGTACCTTGCATTGAAGAGATAGAAGATGCCGTCTGGATGAAGATTGAAGAGGTCGTCTGGATGAAGACTTCCCGCCGCTTGGATGAGGACTTCGCCGCCGGGATGAAGATTGAAGAGGCCGCCTGGATGAAGACTTCTTGCCGCCTGGATGAAGACTTCTTGCCGCCTGGATGAAGATCATTCAAGCGGGATTTCAAAAACTGTAAGTGGATCTTCGGGGGTTAGTGATAGGGTTTTTTTAAGGGTTTTTTGGGTGTTTTTTTTTTAGTTTAGGGTTTGGGCATGTAAAAGAGCTAAATACCCTTTTAAGGGCAATGCCCATCCAAATGCCCTTTTCAGGACAATGGGTAGCTTAGGTTTTTGTTAGAGTTAGGATTTTTATTTTGGGGGGTTGGTTGGGTGGTGGGTTTTACTGTTGGGGCGTCTTTGTATTTTTTTTTTTTTACAGGTAAAAGAGCTGTTTAACTTAGGGCAATGCCCTACAAAAGGCCCTTTTAAGGGCCATTGGTAGTTTATTGTAGGCTAGGGTTTTTTTTATTTTGGGTGGACTTTTTTATTTTAATAGGGCTATTAGATTAGGTGTAATTCTTTTTTATTTTTGATCATTTCGTTTGTTATTTTTCGTACTTTAGTGTTTGTTATTTTTTGTAATTTAGTCTTTTTTAATTTTTGTAATTAGATACTTTGTAATTTTTAGAGTAGTGTTAGGATTTTTTTAATGTGTAGTTTATTTTAATTTAATTGGTAGTTAGTTTAATTTTAGTTTAATAATTATATTAGTTTAATTGTTAGTTTAAACTTAGTTTTTTTAATTTGACAGGTAAGTTTTAATTTAAGGTAGGGAAATAGTAATTTTAATCTAAAGTTAGGAGGGCGTTAGGTTTAGGGTTTACTAGTTTAATTTAGTTTATTGCAATGTCGGGGCTTTCAGTTTAGGGATTAATAGTTTACTTTAGTATATTTCATTGTGGGGGACTTACGGTTTAGGGGTTAATAGGTTTATTATAGTGGTGGCGGTGTAGGGCTTAATAACTTTAGTATATTGGGGCGATGTGGGCAGATGGCAGATTAGGGATTAATAACATTTAAATAGTGTTTGCGATGAGGGAGGGCGGCGGTTTAGGGCTTAATAAATTATTATAGTGCTGATGATGTTGGGAGCGGTGGAATAGGGGTTAATAAAAAATTTTAGTGGCGGCGATGTCGGTAGCGGCAGATTAGGGGTTAATAACTTTAATATAGTGTTTGTGATGCGGGAGGGTGGTGGTTTAAGGGTTAATAGGTAGTTTATGAGTGTTTAGTGTACTTTGTAGCAGTTTAGTTATGAGTTTTATGTAACAGATTTGTAGCGTAAAACTCATAACTACTGCTTTTAGATGGGATTACGGATTTTGTCGTTTTAGACTGTAACGTTGTTTTTTTAGCCAGAATGCATAATGGCAGTGCTATCGGAATCCCATTACAAAACGTAATTTTTAAGAATGCGGTACTGACGTTGCGTTACAGGCTAAAAGGCTTGAGGTACACCTATACCGACAAGACTCGTAATGGCTGCGGTGCTGTTTTAACGCTGAAATTACCATATTTTCAGTGTTAAAAGACGAACGCACAACTTGTAATCTAGCTGATTGTAACATACAAAGCTCCAGTTTAGCTTAAATTAATCCCATTAAAATGGTGACCCCATTCAGCACAAGCAGTTATATCCCTGAATTCTGTTGAATTCTGTTTCTAGACAAAAATGTAATTAAACCATTTTTAAATGTATCTACGGTATTGGCAATTACTACCTATTTAGGTAATGAGTTCCACAATTTGGTTGCTCTTATAGTGAAGATAGGGTGGAGTTAGGGCAGGGGGATGAGGAGTCACATGTGCACTGAGGAAAGAGCAAGGTGCTCTGGGGGTGTGGTTAGGCTCTTGTGGGGCATGGTCTGGCAAAAGGACAAGTGCAGGGAGTAGTCATTTTTAACTTATTACCCTCAGCCCAATGGAGGTGCAAAATGGAATATAGGAGGTTCATTGCACCCCTTGTTCCACCACTAGAACCACCACTGAGTGAAACTCTTAATTGTTCTGTTAATGTTAGTTTCAATATTCTGTGAAGTTTTGTTTTGTTATAATTATAATTATTATTTTATTATTATTATTTTTAATTCCTTCTCTCTTTTCAGAAACTTTAAAATTTACTTTTTAATAGTGTAAAATGTTAGAAACTACTTTTTATTGTTTTTTTTTAAGTATATAAATGTATATAAAAATAGTACCTTCTATTGGCCAGAATACAATACATCAGTATTATTATTTTCACTATCTATAATGCATTTTTTCCCCATAAGTAAATTTACAAGCCATATTACTTGACAACAGTGCTATATACAACTTCAGAAGCAATTGAGATGATTTTGGATAATATAGCAGGTAGTGAGGCTTGTGAATATCTGCAATGCCCTTTATTTTGTAATATGCCCAATTATGTAACCCCTAAAAGGAAATCAAATTTAAAAATATATGCAATAAAAATGAAACTAAATGGACAATGAACCCCAAATTTTTCTGACATGATAAAGATAGAACATACAATTTTAAACAATTTTTTAATTTAATTGTTGTCAAATTTGCATCATTATCTTGGTATCCTTTGTTTAAGGGGCAACAATGCTCTACTGGTAAATATCAGACAATACAATCTGTTAAACACCCGTGCCTCAATATAGGTGAAACTTCCACACAAAAAAATCTCTCAGTCCCTAGAGGTTAAAAACAATAAATCCAACAAATATAAGCAGCGCTAAAAAAGCAATTGAGGAGTACTATAGAACATTAAAATAATAATTGAAAAACAATATAAAATGAGGGGTTTATATAAGAAACATATATTTTATTACAGAGTAAGAGAATATATTCACAAATAGAAGTTAGACTCTGAATGTTCCTAAAATATTAAGATCAAGGTAGCTAACAGATCCGCTTTACAGGTATAGAATGTCTTCTCACAGCAATATACGATGCATCAGGTAAGATAGAACTGCAGCTTCAGTGGATATATTTACAGAGCATTAGGTATACACTGGTTCACTCACCCCGCTCATCCGAGCAGCTGCCTCTTCTGCCCGCCTTCTTTCTGTTTGCAAGCTTCTAGAAAAATAAGAGAGTGGTGCATACAATTTATACACCACACTCATAGGGGGCGCTATCTATACCTAATTAGTAAGCAACACAAAAAAACAACAATAGGTGGTGATAGTAATACAAACAGTAAATAATGAAATCACCCAGATAGACAAATACAGATGTCTAGATGTGAGCATACGCGATAATCACAGTAATGTCCACAGCAACAATCCTATAAAAACGGTATTGTTGCTGTGGACATTACTGTCATAGGACGGTCATCCTGATGTATCGTGATCTGAAAAATGGAAAAGGAACAGAGGCGGCAAACATGGCCTAGTAGCGTCAGGACACCAACACACACACGACCAACAGATTAGTATATACTCACAAGTGAGGCGCACCCAAACGGTGCTATTGATGCAGACTGGAACTAAAACAGTGGTCCAGCTCACTGATCTCCACCAGTCAAAACTCCAACTCCAGATAATCCTTATGAAGGCAGATAGATAATATCCTAAAAGTACAAAAGGAAGGCACAAACATAGCCCAGTAACGTTTGATCCAAGGAGAGATAGTGTTTAAAGGTTACACTTACAAGAGGTGAAGCACCACCAGGTGCAATATCAGCAGTACTGGGACCTCTCAGCCGCCCAGTGGACTGTAGAATCCAGTCAGCAGGATAAAGATGGTTCCAATGTGAGCAAGGAAAAAATCCAGCAAAGAAAATATACTGCGCCCACAAAAGCAGGATAAAATATAGTAGCAAGTGTGTAATATTAAAATACTTTATTAAAAACAAGCTACGCGTTTCTCAGCCACACAGGGCTGTTTCCTCAGGCTATGATACAATGTTTAACTTCCAGAGTGATAAGAGGAAGTGAATAAGTAACAACGAATCAAAGACAACTAGGGGAGATATAAGGCACGTACTACTCTCACACTGGATCTTGAAAAAGCCCCACACCTTAGGGGTGAAACGCGTAGAAAGGTATTTACAGAGAAGATACACAACTCTAACTAACTCTGGACACGGAGGTAACTGAGGTAAGGCTTGCGCAAGTGAAGACAGTTACAGATTAGGACCCGGAGGTCCGAGACATACATCAGAACAGCATACCTATACAGGAGTGGATACACCGAGACGAAGAGAAGCAGGTGAGAATGTTTGTGTTGTTATCAGATCCCCCTGCATAGTTACATCAATACCGGACCACGGAAGTACGTTGGGGTCAAATCCAAACAGACTTATTTCTAAATATTCATAGACTGTTGCTCTAACTGTGACTTCTCTGACAAGGAAGGTGAGACCCGAAAATACATTAAGTTTAACTGGAATCACTTCTACCAATGGTCACAATAGTAAATTAGAAGAGCTGCCTGAACAACCGGGCTTTGCCCTAATCAACTTGAGATAGTTGTCACTTGATCCTGATTGCTACAGAAGTCTATCTATGGACTAAATTAAAACTCTATATCGAGGAAGCATTACCATTATAATACAGAGACTGTGAAAAAGGCATATACTTTCCAAGCCTGATTGCATAACACTTTTATCGCCATAGCACTGTTACCTTATTTTTGTGTACACAGATCGATTATATATATATGTTTTATTTTTTATAATTTTTTATTTTTTATTGTTTTAATTGAGGATATCAACATACTGTGATACTGTGTGTTTGTAAGGTGGATGGGCCACATGTATGATTGTGTTTAATGAGTTTTTATGTTATCATTTAAGAGGATTGCTGAATAAACTTGTTATGATATTTTAGAAATTGGTTTTAGAAATTTATTTCTCTCTTGAAACCTAGAGTTTGCCACACGGTGATTAGCCAGACTTATACTTTATTGAGATACGCCTATCGATACAGGCTGAACGAAATAGGCTTAGACAAGAGTTTATTAACCCACTGCTTGATTAATTTCTAGCGCCACCTGCACTCTAACGTAAATTCCCTATGATACAATGTTAAAAACACTTGCTATATATAGGGGATAGAGTAAATTACAAAAAGGAAGGCTTGGTCCTGATAGGGCAGTTAATTAACAATTACATTAATGACACCTGTTAAACCAATTAGTTGTTATGACAACCTCTATATACAAAGCCCTCACAGATGGTCTTAAAGGCAATAACAACAATAATCCAAATCTTTGGTGAATGGCATAAAATAAATTTAAATTGTAGTACATAACTAAACAATACATATACAAATATGCAATTTTTTTAACATGATGTGCACAAATTCATTGCCCATGCGTAATATTCTATTAGCAAACAAAGCAGTTTAAAAAAAATATATATAATACATACGATAGAACTTTAATACAGACTAATGAATGTCCCTTTTATAATACCTTGAGCGGGTGCATACTATCTCACTTATAACATAGGTTATATATGCATATAAAATATATAGTAAAATGCCCTTCTCCAAATACCAACTAGCTGTAGTGATGTAATACATTTTTTAAAATTGTGAGAGTATCCACTCTTAGCAACACGCTATATTACCTACTTGGATGGTATATGAATCCAGGGGAACAGCACACATACAGATTTATTTTGATAGATAGATCGTATTTTTCTTATGTGGAAACTGACCCTGGTATTCGACTCCTAAACCCTTCTATAGTGTTGTTATGTTTTTTTGTTATTTTATATATATGTGTGTTTGTATGTTGAGAATCTAACCCTGAACTTAGGATCATAACAAATATAGTGTTTTGTTTGCAGCGGTTCTCGTAGGCCCCGCCCACCTACACCAATATAGGAATATACCTATTGCGTGGTGCGTACTCTGTTGGCATACACGCTGTCAGTCCTGATGCCTATAGGCCGCACCCCCCCCTTCCTCGTAACTATAGGATAGGACCTATCACATCACGTTCCCTTTAGGCCAATCACAGCTGAAATTTTGACAGCCAGGCCCCAATAGATGGGACAAGCCTCCCAGTCGCTCCAATCCTGTGATAGAACGGTAGCGAGGGGAGGAGTAAAGGTTTTCTTCATATGTCACAATATAATGTTCATAAGTGTTCGCTAAAAAAAGCTGTATAAACATCAGAAATACTGCAATCGCGACTCATAAATACATAGAGTCACAAGTGCAACCCCTGCCTAATGAAAAGATAGCGAGTGGGGGCCACATCTGAACTCGCAAACTGCTCTCATCGCATCTAAAAAGAGCGATATGTGACCAAGTGATTTAACCCTATGAGGCTATATTCCTTCATGTGATCAATATAATAAAATAAAAAGTACATAGTGCTACAACCCAAAAGTTTATTATACTATATTTAACGTTTCTGTGCAAGTCCCAAGAAATAAGTATATAGTAGACATAAAATATGTAATATGTAATATATGTGTATGTTCCTTGTGATAAGTTCTATATAAATTAGTGTGATAACTAAAACTCAGTGATAATGGGTTATAGTACTAACCCACATTACTAGACCTCACTATTTGTTGTAGTAATAGCACCATGTTTATAGTGTCTACTGGTAAATATCAGACAATACAATCTGTTAAACACCCGTGCCTCAATATAGGTGAAACTTCCACAAAAAAAAAACTCTCAGTCCCTAGAGGTTAAAAACAATAAATCCAACAAATATAAGCAGCGCTAAAAAAGCAATTGAGGAGTACTATAGAACATTAAAATAATAGTTGAAAAACAATATAAAATGAGGGGTTTATATAAGAAAGATATATTTTATTACAGAGTAAGAGAATATATTCACAAATAGTAGTTAGACTCTGAATGTTCCTAAAATATTAAGATCAAGGTAGCTAACAGATCCGCTTTACAGGTATAGAACCTCTTCTCACAGCAATATACGATGCATCAGGTAAGATAGAACTGCAGCTTCAGTGGATATATTTACAGAGCAATAGGTATACACTGGTTCACTCACCCCGCTCATCCGAGCAGCTGCCTCTTCTGCCCGCCTTCTTTCTGTTTGCAAGCTTCGATCACACTGACCTGAGGTCTTACCTAGAGTAGCGAACTGATCCTTTTTCTGCTCACATCCACTTCCACACTCGCGGACGCTGCACAATCCAATTAGAACTCAGCTGTTTAGATAGGTTCTTCCTGTGTGCACTTCAACTGCTACCTTACCCCGCCGCTCTGTGATCTGGCACCAGATAGCAAACTCCTCCCAGTTTGCAAGAAAGGTAAATCCAAAAAGAAAATTCGATCCAGATTACTTTAAAACAGTAGATTCTTTATTTTTCAAATAGTGATATCATCAAAATAGGAAACAATAACACACATCAAGTAGGTGTAAGCAGGGTCGGTCTTACGCGTTTCGGCAGTAAAGATACGCCTTAATCATAGACCATACCTGAACCCCTTACACCTGTAGCTTATAACTAGAGGGTGATCCCCTCCCACTTTGACCGCAAAGATAACAGGTCTATGTTCATAACTCAGTACTCAAACCAATATACCAAAATCTGTGAAATTATTAAAAAGTATCTACCGATTATATATGGGGATGATGTGCTGAAACCCATAGTTGAAAAAGGATGTAAATTTGTATATAGAAAGAGTAAGTCAATTGCTAACATTTTATCACCAAGTGAGTTAAAGAAACAGGATAAGAGCAAAGGTAGCGCCTGGCTGCAAACAAATGGTACCTACAAATGTGGGAGCAAGAGATGTAGGGCCTGTGGCTTTATCAACGTGACCAAAAAATGTCAATCTTTTGTAATAGGGAAGGAATATGATATAAAGGGATGTATAAAATGTTCTACTGATCATGTGGTATATCTAATAGAGTGTAAAGAGCACAAGAATCAATATATTGGTATGACTACCAGAGATGTAAGAACTCGGATACGAGAACATATCTCATATATAGTGCTCTTGCTGCTCACTTTATTGAAGAACATGATCAGGATCTAAAATCCTTCAGTTGGTCAGCCATTGAGCACATATATAGGCTACATAGAGGAGGTGACAGATTAAGCCTCTTGAAGAAACAAGAGGCCTATTGGATTTTTATGTTCAAAACATTGGTACCTTTAGGCTTTAATTCTGAGCATGATGTTATCAATTGTTGGCTGTAAGAAATTTTTAACCCTGTATCTGGATCCTTATGCACTTCACTAGCTGGTATATAATGTTACTGTCATATAAGAAACCCTGAGTGTGTATGTGTGTAAAAAATACATTATTATCTATGAACGCACATTCTTCTTTGTAAAATGATCTATCTTATAGCATGCAAGCTGTGCTTCTTGGCACACTACTGTTCAAATATTGTTACTTATGTAATTGGCTCCGGGATATGTACAAAAGCCTTGTCACAAAGCCTATACCCATACTCTAGTGTAAAAACCATTCATTCATTATAACCTAAATGTGTTCTAATATGTATTTATGCCGCCACAACCTGCTATATTGTTATATAGTAGCCCTGAGGTCAGCCTCTAAAATGAGGTGATTCGAGTAAAAGAAAGTGGGAGGGGATCACCCTCTAGTTATAAGCTACAGGTGTAAGGGGTTCAGGTATGGTCTATGATTAAGGCGTATCTTTACTGATGAAACGCGTAAGACCGACCCTGCTTACACCTACATGATGTGTGTTATTGTCTCCTATTTTGATGATATCGCTATTTGAAAAATATAGAATCTACTGTTTTAAAGTAATCTGGACCGAATTTTCTTTTTGGATAAGAGAATATATTGTATACCTCAGATGTAAAATAACAATATTAAGTACAATAAAATTAATCAATCAATAATCATGAGTGCACTCCGACATCTTAAAGGGACAGTCAACACTAGAAATGTTGTTGTTTAAAAAGAAAGATAATCCCTTTATTACCCATTCCCCAGTTTTGCATAACCAACACAGTTAAAGTTATAATAATACACATTTTATCTCTGTTATTACCTTGTAGCTAAGCTTTTGCTGACTGCGCCCTTATTTCAGTTATTTTGACAGACTTGCATTTTAGCCAATCAGTGCTCATTCCTAGGTCATTTCACGTGCATGAGCTCAATGTTATCTATATGAAACACATGAACTACTGCCCTCTAGTGGTCATAATGCATTCAGATTAGAGGCAGTCTTCAAGGTCTAAGAATTTAGCATATGAACCTCCTAGGTTTTGCATTCAACTAAGAATACCAAGAAAACAAAGCAAAATTGGTGATAAAAGTAAATTTGGAAGTTGTTTAAAACTATATGCCCTATTTAAATCATGAAAGTTTTTTTGGACTTGACTGACTCTTTAAAAATAGCTATATCATAACACAAATCAATTATAGGACCAAGTGGGGAAAATGATGTTGTAAAAACTACTAAAAATTGGAGTAAAACAATAAAATAATATGTCCAATGAAGGGAATCAGATACTTGATATTGTATCAAACTTACTGCTAATTGTCTTTGTAGATAATCATAGGAATGAAACAAGTGCTTAGATGTATTGTCCTCCCCACTAAACAGTGTAACAGTTTATCAGCCTTCCTCTGTGTGCTGTGTACTCACTGTTGTAATTGTTAGGGCGTTTTGGGAAATTACCCTTATGCAATTTTCTCCCAACTACTCAGCGTGTCAGCTCTGAAAAAGTATAAAAGTTGTAGGCTTAAAAGGGATAATTTGCTATAGGTTGTGACCTCTAAATCCTTTGCTCCAAATGTGAAGCTATTTCTGGCATTATCACTCAGGATCTACCGGTACGGCTGTTCACAGTGTGTTTGAAAATTGATCACCAGTCAGGCGTATCCTGTGCATCATTATACGTGTTACTGCTATAAAACACCCATTTTTGTGTTCAGTTTTGTCATACGAGTGCAACAGTACCCCCCATGTACAGGTTTTATGGGGTTTACAGAAGTTACAGGGCCAAATATGGGGTCTGCCCATTTCAGTTTTCATATATGAACATTTTGCACATTAATTTTCTTGGCCTATGTCGCCTTTAAGACATTATGGCAGCCCAGGAATGGAAATTACCCCATCATGGCTTAACATTTTCAAAAGTAGACAACCCAGGGTATTCCAAAAGGCCCATTTCTAGTCTTTTTTTGTAGCCACTTAGTCACAACTCCTGGCCAAATGTAGTGGTCATATTTTTTTTTCTATTTGTTTCTCAAACGAACACTGCACTTTGGCTGTTTCTATCATCATCATTATATGTTACTGCTATAAAACTCCCATATTTTTGTTGAACAATGTCCTACAAGTGCAACAGTACCCCCCCCCCCCCCCCATGTACAGGTTTTATGGGGTTTACAGAAGTTACAGGGACAAATATGAGATCTGCCCATTTCAGTCTTTATACATGAAAATTTGGCACCTTGATATTCTGGGCCTATGTCGCCTTTAAGACATTAAAGGGACATTAAACCCACATTTCTTTCATGTAATTAGCAAGAGTCCATGAGCTAGTGACGTATGGGATATACATTCCTACCAGGAGGGGCAAAGTTTCCCAAACCTCAAAATGCCTATAAATACACCCCTCACCACACCCACAATTCAGTTTTACAAACTTTGCCTCCTATGGAGGTGGTGAAGTAAGTTTGTGCTAGATTCTACGTTGATATGCGCTCCGCAGCAAGTTGGAGCCCGGTTTTCCTCTCAGCGTGCAGTGAATGTCAGAGGGATGTGAGGAGAGTATTGCCTATTTGAATGCAGTGATCTCCTTCTACGGGGTCTATTTCATAGGTTCTCTGTTATCGGTCGTAGAGATTCATCTCTTACCTCCCTTTTCAGATCGACGATATACTCTTATTTATATACCATTACCTCTGCTGATTTTCGTTTCAGTACTGGTTTGGCTTTCTACAAACATGTAGATGAGTGTCCTGGGGTAAGTAAATCTTATTTTCTGTGACACTCTAAGCTATGGTTGGGCACTTTATTTATAAAGTTCTAAATATATGTATTCAAACATTTATTTGCCTTGACTCAGGATGTTCAACATTCCTTATTTTCAGACAGTCAGTTTCATATTTGGGATAATGCATTTGAATCAATTTTTTTCTTACCTTAAAATTTGACTCTTTTTTCCCTGTGGGCTGTTAGGCTCGCGGGGGCTGAAAATGCTTCATTTTATTGCGTCATTCTTGGCGCGGACTTTTTTGGCGCAAAAAATCTTTTCTGTTTCCGGCGTCATACGTGTCGCCGGAAGTTGCGTCATTTTTTGACGTCCTTTTGCGACAAAAATGTCGGCGTTCCGGATGTGGCGTCATTTTTGGCGCCAAAAAGCATTTAGGCGCCAAATAATGTGGGCGTCTTATTTGGCGCCAAAAAATATGGGCGTCGCTTTTGTCTCCACATTATTTCAGTCTCATTTTTTCTTTGCTTCTGGTTACTAGAAGCTTGTTTATTGGCATTTTTTCCCATTCCTGAAACTGTCATTTAAGGAATTTGATCAATTTTGCTTTATATGTTGTTTTTTCTCTTACATATTGCAAGATGTCTCACGTTGCATCTGAGTCAGAAGATACTTCAGGAAAATCGCTGTCTAGTGCTGGAACTACCAAAGCTAAGTGTATCTGCTGTAAACTTTTGGTAGCTATTCCTCCGGCTGTTGTTTGTATTAATTGTCATGACAAACTTGTTAAAGCAGATAATATTTCCTTTAGTAATGTACCATTGCCTGTTGCAGTTCCTTCAACATCTAAGGTGCAGAATGTTCCTGATAACATTAGAGATTTTGTTTCTGAATCCATCAAGAAGGCTATGTCTGTTATTTCTCCTTCTAGTAAACATAAAAAATCTTTTAAAACTTCTCTCTCTACAGATGAATTTTTAAATGAACATCATCATTCTGATGACTCTTCTGGTTCAGAGGATTCTGTCTCAGAGATTGATGCTGATAAATCTTCATATTTATTTAAAATGGAATTTATTCGTTCTTTACTTAAAGAAGTACTAATTGCTTTAGAAATAGAGGATTCTGGTCCTCTTGATACTAATTCTAAACGTTTAGATAAGGTATTTAAATCTCCTGTGGTTATTCCAGAAGTTTTTCCTGTTCCTAATGCTATTTCTGAAGTAATTTCCAGAGAATGGGATAAATTGGGTAATTCATTTACTCCTTCTAAACGTTTTAAGCAATTATATCCTGTGCCGTCTGACAGATTCGAATTTTGGGACAAAATCCCTAAAGTCGATGGGGCTATTTCTACCCTTGCTAAACGTACTACTATTCCTACGTCAGATGGTACTTTGTTTAAAGATCCTTTAGATAGGAAAATTGAATCCTTTCTAAGAAAAGCTTATCTGTGTTCAGGTAATCTTCTTAGACCTGCTATATCATTGGCTGATGTTGCTGCAGCTTCCACTTTTTGGTTGGAGACTTTAGCGCAACAAGTAACAGATCATGATTCTCATAATATTATTATTCTTCTTCAGCATGCTAATAATTTTATCTGTGATGCCATTTTTGATATTATCAGAGTTGATGTCAGGTTTATGTCTCTAGCTATTTTAGCTAGAAGAGCTTTATGGCTTAAAACTTGGAATGCTGATATGGCTTCTAAATCAACTCTACTTTCCATTTCTTTCCAGGGTAACAAATTATTTTATCTCAACTGTTACTGGTGGGAAAGGAACTTTTTTTACCACAGGATAAAAAATCTAAGGGTAAAAACAGGGCTAATAATCGTTTTCGTTCCTTTCGTTTCAACAAAGAACAAAAGCCTGATCCTTCATCCTAAGGAGCAGTTTCAGTTTGGAAACCATCTCCAGTCTGGAATAAATCCAAGCCTTCTAGAAAGACAAAGCCTGCTTCTAAGTCCACATGAAGGTGCGGCCCTCATTCCAGCTCAGCTGGTAGGGGGCAGGTTAAGTTTTTTCAAAGAAATTTGGATCAATTCTGTTCACAATCTTTGGATTCAGAACATTGTTTCAGAAGGGTACAGAATTGGTTTCAAGATAAGACCTCCTGCAAAGAGATTTTTTCTTTCCCGTGTCCCAGTAAATCCAGTGAAAGCTCAAGCATTTCTGAATTGTGTTTCAGATCTAGAGTTGGCTGGAGTAATTATGCCAGTTCCAGTTCTGGAACAGGGGATGGGGTTTTATTCAAATCTCTTCATTGTACCAAAGAAGGAGAATTCCTTCAGACCAGTTCTGGATCTAAAAATATTGAATCGTTATGTAAGGATACCAACGTTCAAAATGGTAACTGTAAGGACTATCTTGCCTTTTGTTCAGCAAGGGCATTATATGTCCACAATAGATTTACAGGATGCATATCTGCATATTCCGATTCATCCAGATCATTATCAGTTCCTGAGATTCTCTTTTCTGGACAAGCATTACCAGTTTGTGGCTCTGCCGTTTGGCCTAGCTACAGCTCCAAGAATTTTTACAAAGGTTCTCGGTGCCCTTCTGTCTGTAATCAGAGAACAGGGTATTGTGGTATTTCCTTATTTGGACGATATCTTGGTACTTGCTCAGTCTTTACATTTAGCAGAATCTCATACGAATCGACTTGTGTTGTTTCTTCAAGATCATGGTTGGAGGATCGATTCACCAAAAAGTTCATTGATTCCTCAGACAAGGGTAACCTTTCTGGGTTTCCAGATAGATTCAGTGTCCATGACTCTGTCTTTAACAGACAAGAGACGTCTAAAATTGATTTCAGCTTGTCGAAACCTTCAGTCACAATCATTCCCTTCGGTAGCCTTATGCATGGAAATTCTAGGTCTTATGACTGCTGCATCGGACGCGATCCCCTTTGCTCGTTTTCACATGCGACCTCTTCAGCTCTGTATGCTGAATCAATGGTGCAAGGATTACACAAAGATATCTCAATTAATATCTTTAAAACCGATTGTACGACACTCTCTAATGTGGTGGACAGATCACCATCGTTTAATTCAGGGGGATTCTTTTGTGCTTCCGACCTGGACTGTAATTTCAACAGATGCAAGTCTCACAGGTTGGGGAGCTGTGTGGGGATCTCTGACGGCACAAGGAGTTTGGGAATCTCAGGAGGTGAGATTACCGATCAATATTTTGGAACTCCGTGCAATTTTCAGAGCTCTTCAGTCTTGGCCTCTTCTGAAGAGAGAATCGTTCATTTGTTTTCAGACAGACAATGTCACTACTGTGGCATACATCAATCATCAAGGAGGGACTCACAGTCCTCTGGCTATGAAAGAAGTATCTCGAATTCTGGTTTGGGCGGAATCCAGCTCCTGTCTAATATCTGCGGTTCATATCCCAGGTATAGACAATTGGGAAGCGGATTATCTCAGTCGCCAAACGTTGCATCCGGGCGAATGGTCTCTTCACCCAGAGGTATTTCTTCAGATTGTTCAAATGTGGGAGCTTCCAGAAATAGATCTGATGGCGTCTCATCTAAACAAGAAACTTCCCAGGTATCTGTCCAGATCCCGGGATCCTCAGGCGGAAGCAGTGGATGCATTATCACTTCCTTGGAAGTATCATCCTGCTTATATCTTTCCGCCTCTAGTTCTTCTTCCAAGAGTAATCTCCAAGATTCTGAAGGAATGCTCGTTTGTTCTGCTGGTAGCTCCGGCATGGCCTCACAGGTTTTGGTATGCGGATCTTGTCCGGATGGCCTCTTGCCATCCGTGGACTCTTCCGCTACGACCAGACCTTCTGTCGCAAGGTCCTTTTTTCCATCAGGATCTCAAATCCTTAAATTTAAAGGTATGGAGATTGAACGCTTGATTCTTGGTCAAAGAGGTTTCTCTGACTCTGTGATTAATACTATGTTACAGGCTCGTAAATCTGTATCCAGAGAGATATATTATAGAGTCTGGAAGACTTATATTTCTTGGTGTCTTTCTCATCATTTTTCTTGGCATTCTTTTAGAATTCCGAGAATTTTACAGTTTCTTCAGGATGGTTTAGATAAAGGTTTGTCCGCAAGTTCTTTGAAAGGACAAATCTCTGCTCTTTCTGTTCTTTTTCACAGAAAGATTGCTAATCTTCCTGATATTCATTGTTTTGTACAAGCTTTGGTTCGTATAAAACCTGTCATTAAGTCAATTTCTCCTCCTTGGAGTTTGAATTTGGTTCTGGGGGCTCTTCAAGCTCCTCCGCTTGAACCTATGCATTCATTGGACATTAAATTACTTTCTTTGAAAGTTTTGTTCCTTTTGGCAATCTCTTCTGCCAGAAGAGTTTCTGAATTATCTGCTCTTTCTTGTGAGTCTCCTTTTCTGATTTTTCATCAGGATAAGGCAGTGTTGCGAACTTCTTTTGAATTTTTTACCTAAAGTTGTGAATTCTAACAACATTAGTAGAGAAATTGTGGTTCCTTCATTATGTCCTAATCCTAAGAATTCTAAGGAGAAATCATTGCATTCTTTGGATGTTGTTAGAGCTTTGAAATAGTATGTTTCCGAAAGACTTCTAGTTTATTTGTTATCTTTTCCGGTTCTAGAAAAGGCCAGAAAGCTTCTGCCATTTCTTTGGCATCTTGGTTGAAATCTTTAATTCATCTTGCCTATGTTGAGTCGGGTAAAACTCCGCCTCAAAGGATTACAGCTCATTCTACTAGGTCAGTTTCTACTTCCTGGGCGTTTAGGAATGAAGCTTCGATTGATCAGATTTGCAAAGCAGCAACTTGGTCCTCTTTGCATACTTTTACTAAATTCTACCATTTTGATGTATTTTCTTCTTCTGAAGCAGTTTTTGGTAGAAAAGTACTTCAGGCAGCGGTTTCAGTTTGAATCTTCTGCTTATGTTTTTCATTAAACTTTATTTTGGGTGTGGATTATTTTCAGCAGGAATTGGCTGTCTTTATTTTATCCCTCCCTCTCTAGTGACTCTTGCGTGGAAAGATCCACATCTTGGGTAATCATTATCCCATACGTCACTAGCTCATGGACTCTTGCTAATTACATGAAAGAAAACATAATTTATGTAAGAACTTACCTGATAAATTCATTTCTTTCATATTAGCAAGAGTCCATGAGGCCCGCCCTTTTTTGGGGTGGTTATGATTTTTGTATAAAGCACAATTATTCCAATTCCTTATTTTATATGCTTTCGCACTTTTTTATCACCCCACTTCTTGGCTATTCATTAAACTGAATTGTGGGTGTGGTGAGGGGTGTATTTATAGGCATTTTGAGGTTTGGGAAACTTTGCCCCTCCTGGTAGGAATGTATATCCCATACGTCACTAGCTCATGGACTCTTGCTAATATGAAAGAAATGAATTTATCAGGTAAGTTCTTACATAAATTATGTTTTTTTCTTTCATGATTCAGATAGAGAAAACGATTTTAAGCAACATTCCAATTTAATTATATTTTCTAATTTGTTTAATTATTTAGATATCCTTTGTTTAAGAAATAGCAAATGCACATGGTGAGACAATCATACGAGACATCTATGTGCAGCCACCAATCAGAAGATACTGAGCCTATCTAGATATGATTTTCAGTAAAGGATATCAAGAGAATGAAGCAAATTAGATAATAGAAGTAAATTAGAAAGGTTTTTTTTAAATAGCATGCTCTTTCTAAATCAGAAAATAAAAAAAATGGGTTTCATGTCCCTTTAAGGCAGTCCAGGAATGAATATTACCCCATCATGGCATACCATTTTCAAAAGAAGACAACCCAGGGTATTCCAAAAGGCCTATGTCTAGTCTTTGTTTGTAGCCACTTAGCTGGCCAAATGTAGTGGTCATATTTTTTCTATGCATTTTTCACACAAACACTTCACTTTGGTTGTTTCTATCATCAGCATTATATGTGTTACTGCTATAAAACACCCATATTTGTGTTCAGCAATGTCCTATGAGTGCAACAGTACAGTTTACAGGGCCAAATGTGGGGTCTGCCCATTTACATGAAAATTTGGCACATTGATTTTCTGGGCCTATGTCGCCTTTAAGACATTGGCAGCACAGGAATGAAAATTACCCCATCATGGTATACAATTTGCAAAAGTAGACAACCCAGGAAATTCCAAAAGGCCAATGTCTAGTCTTTTTTTGTAGCCACTTAGTCACAACACCTGGCCAAATGTAGTGGTTTTATATATATATATATATATATATATATATATATATATATATATATATTAGTTTATCACATTTACACTGTTCTTTCACTGTTTATGTCATTCGTATATGTTTTACTGCTATAAAACACTTATATTTGTATTCAGCAATGTCCCACGAGTACAATGATACCCCCTACATACAAGTTTTATGGGGTTTCTAGAAGTTACAGGGCCAAATATGGGTCCTGCCTATTTACTTGTAAATTTGGCACATTGATTTTATGGGCCTATGTTGCCTTTGAGACATTATGGCAACTAAGGAAAAAAAAAAAACCCCATCATGGCATACCATTTGCAAAGTAGACAACCCAGGATATTTCAAAAGGGGTATGTCCAGTCTTTTTTTGTAGCCACTTAGTTATAACTCCAGGCCAAATTTAGTGGCCATATATTTTTGTTTGCATTTTTCACATAAACACTGCCCTTTTGCTATTTGGATCATCATCCTTATAAGTTTTATTGCTATAATAAACCTATATTTATGTTCAGCGATGCTCCATGAGTACAACTATACCCCTCATGCACAGGTGTAATTGGGTATCAGGAAGTTACAGGGCCCAACATGGGACCTGCCCATTTACATGGAAATGTGGTACATTGATTTTCTGGGCCTATGTTGCCTTTGAGACAGTATGGTAGCCCAGGAATGGAAAGTACCCCATCATGATATACCATTTGCAAAGTAGACACCTCAGGGTATTCAAAAGAGAGTATTTTAGTTGTTTTGTGCAGTTAATTTATCATGGCCCATGGCTGGGCTTAACATAGGGGCAGGAAAAGGTCAGGGGATCCATGAAGTTAGGAATACAGAATAATAAAATAAAATAAATTAGGAACACATAAAGATTGCTTTCAATTAAAAGTTTAACTCTGTGTGATATATTCTAAAGCAATCAGTGATACAGAGGCCAGGTAGAGAGGGGCAGTCAAGGCAATGGTAACTAGAATCCTTTCTCACTCCTTTATTATAGCAGACTCTTTTGCAGGCGGGGGGGGGGGGGGTCCTAGAGGGAAAATGCCTGCCACAGAGTTGCTGGACATCTTCTGAATCAAATATGGTAGGATTAGGGCTCTGGTTAAACAAAATATCAGATATAGAGGCCGAATTATGAAAGGTCTTGCGGACCTGATCCGACAGTGCAGATCAGGTCCGCAAGACCTCGCTGAATGCGGAGAGCAATACGCTCTCCGTGTTCAGCATTGCACCAGCAACGCCGCCCCCTGCAGATTCTCGGCCAATCGGCCGCCAGCAGGGAGGTGTCAATCAACCCGATCGTACTCACCAGAAACACGGGCCCACAAGCACCTTACCGAGCTTGATAAATGGGCCCCATAATATTTAACAAAAATTCCAAAAAAATGTATGGTTTCCCTGTGCCTGCCTTTTTGTAGAGCACATATGCACTGGTCAGCTAAATCTACACCCCCATCTTTTGGCTGTACTCCACAATGCACTTTGGCTTTAGGATCTGTGCATCTTTACCCTATACAGACACTGGCACTGTAGCTTCATGGTGCATTGTGGAGAGAATGTACACTTCTTTTTTTGTCGGTGTACTGAAGGGTCAGTAGCTCATCATGTGCGGGTTAGGTGAGGGAGGATCAGGTCATTAAAACGTTTACATTGAAGTAGACTACAGGAATACAGTGAGGCTGGCTGCAAAGACAAGTAAAGTGAGTAGGAAATCCCTGACCCTGGAAACATGTTGTAAATCACTAACCTATTTTAAAAGCTAGTCTCCCTCCCTCAGTGTGACTATAAACGTCAGTGCATAACCAGTCCTGCATTCAGCTCCCTCTTAATTTACTACATGGTCCTCCCCCTGTAAAATTCTGTGTCAGTGGGCAGCAGTGCTTTGAAGATTAAGATAACAGTCAACTCTGTCTGCTTGTTTCAAATGTTCACTTAACCTTAAAGGGACACTGTACCCAAAAATTTAATTTCGTGATTCAGATTGAGCATGAAATTTCAGTCAAATTTCGAATTTACTCCTATTATCAAATTATCTTCATTCTCTTGGTATCTTCATTTGAAATGTAAGAATGTAAGTTTAGATGCCGGCCCATTTTTGTTGAACAATCTGGGTTGTCCTTGCTGATTGGTGGATAAATTCATCCACCAATAAAAAAGTACTGTCCAGAGTACTGAAACCAAAACAAAGCTTAGATGCCTTCTTTTTCAAATAATGATAGCAAGAGAACGAAGAAAAAATGATAATAGGAGTAAATTAGAAAGTTGATTAAAATTGCATGCTCTTTCAGAATTACAAATGAACAAATTTGGGTTCAGTGTCCCTTTAACTCTACCCTGTTTTTCACTACTCCTCTTTGTTATTTATGTGGCTGTAATTGACAGCACTAAATGTGGGATATTGAGGAGGTGGGAGGGCAGGAAAAGGGAAGAAAGCAGGTTCAGGGGACAGCAGCAGGCAGAAAGTCAATATCAAGGTAAGGGGGGGTTGCAGGGGGATTTCCTGATGGTTTTAGTCTGTGACCACATACCATCAAAATAGTCCAGAACTGCAACAGTTAAGCATCCCCTAGTGCACATGCAGACAGGGGTCTCTCCTATCGGCCTAACATTCAGCAAATGGTATTAATGTCCACAGCACCTCTGATTAAAATACCCACTTAATTTAAATTGCTGATAAATGATATGCAGAAATAATAATAAAAAAAAAACACTTTATTTTTCTTTTATGTTGAAGGAAAGTTTTCAGGTTTTTCAGACGGTTTAAGAATGTGCAGTGTTCAGTTACTTAACCCTTTGAGTGCTGACGGCTCTGAGCCGTCACAGAGTTCCCACTCTGGTGCTAATGACGGCTCAGAGCCGTCACTAGCACTCTCCCACTTTGAGGGAGATCTGGGGGCTCCCACCCGCTCCTACCCCGGCGATCATGCCTGTAGAGTGACAGGCATCGCCGGGGCTTCCCGTTTTGCATGGTGACATCACGCGCAATAACGTGATGACGTCACCACATATTTTTATTTATACTTAACAATGTTAAGTATAGGAGCAGGGGGCATGCTGCTTAGAAGCCTGTATCTCAGGCATCTAAGCAGCTATAGACCCACAAGACCCACCATTGGATAGGTAATCGCCTAACCTTTCCAACAGTGTAAGGAGTTCAGGGGGTCTGGGGAAAAAAATTGCTAAAAAAAAAACATTAAAAAAGCTTAGCACCCAGGTGGGAAAGTGCTTAGCACTCAAAAAAAAAATAGATATGAAACCCAAATTTTTTCATTCATGATTCAGATCGAACATGCAATTTTAAGCAACTTACTTATTTACTCCTATTACCAATTTTTCTTTGTTCTCTTGGGATGCTTTGTTGAATAAGCAGCAATGCACTACTGGTTGCTGACTGAACACATGGGTAAACCAATGACAATCGGAATGTTTTGTAGCTCTAACCACCAGGACTCACAACATACAGGTATATCAACTGTGGCCAACTTGTATGTATGTTTATGAGAAAAAGGGGCTCATGTGAGTCTGTTATCAGAACGGCTTTTCAAGAACTGGATATTGTATTAAGCTGTGTCTAAGGGCAGACGATATTGCACAAGCGCTTTAAATTGGACGGTATAAGCTTTTTTTTTTGTGTGAGAGTGTGGATGCGAGTGATTTAGGGAGACATCCCTATGTTTGTTGGGTGTTAATCCATTTTTTATGCTATTTTTATGTGATTTTATAATTACTGTATTCTTTAAACTTGCCTAGCTTTCTTAATGCGCCCTCTTTCATTTTTGTCTAAGAAGGTTAAACATTGTCATGCTATATGAAAAGGTTTACAAACCATATATACGTCTAAGGTTCTTGTACAGCCCTCAATGTAACCCCTCCCATTTTTTCATAAAAGAAAAACTCAAGAAGTTTTCAATTTCAGATCATTTCCACTGTCTATCTGGTAAGAATGGGAGACAGAGGCAATTTTCTTCAAAAGGTGATAACATTTTTTAAAATTTTTATTGAAGCTAAAGAATTACCAGATGACAAATTGCTTTTCACTTACAATGGGTTGCTATACCCCAGAATAATATGTAGTCCGGCAACATTTCAGGCAATGACGTCTTTTGAGGCCAGAGAGGATGATCTACTGATGGTAGCTTATCCAAAATGTGGTAAGTAACTGACATGAAAATGTTTTTTTTTTCAAGATATACATGCTGGGTTATTTATTGATATCTCTATTGTAAAGTGAGTGTAACCATTACAGGTAGCCCTCAGTTTATGCCGGGGTTAGGTTCCAGAAGGAATGGTTGTAAATCGAAACCGTTGTAAATTGAAACCCAGTTTATAATGTAAGTCAATGGGAAGTGAGAGAGATAGGTTCCAGGCCCCTCTCAAAATTGTCATAAGTAACACCTAATACATTTATTTTTAAAGCTTTGAAATGAAGACTTTAAATGCTAAACAGCATTATAAACCTAATAAAATAATCACACAACACAGAATATATCATTAAACTAAGTTAAATGAACAAAAACATTTGCTAAACAGCATTATAAACCTAATAAAATAATCACACAACACAGACTTCACTTGCATTTTTCTGCAAACAGTTCTTTCTATGCATTCAAATCTGGACTGATTTATAGACAGGAAGATCTTGTTCCTTTGAAATCTGCTCGATAGCTCAGGTCTGGTTAAACTGATTAATTTCAGCTTGCTTGGCTTTGCAACACAAGCGGACAGCTCCACCTACTGGCTATTTTAATAAATGCACTGCTTCTCAATGCTTTTCAATAGCAGTCACATGACTGGGGGAAAAGGTTGTTATTCTGAACCGGTGTAAATTGAACCGTTGTAAAAGATTTGACATATGAGAAATTGGTAAATAGGATGACATTAAAAGGAAATATTAGTCAATTAATGTATCTGTTCTGTCTAAAATAAAAAAACAATGTTTCAAAATATATTACAGAGCTTTATTTCTTGAAACAGAGGTCCCTTTGCTGAATAAATGTTTTTTTTTTTTTTTCTGGTAGTTTAACCTTAAGGGGATATGAGACACAAAATGTTTCTTTTGAGATTCAGACAGAGGATAACATTTTAAAAAAGTTTCCAATTTTTTTTTCTATGATCAAATTTGCTTTGTTCCTATGATATTCTGTGTTGAAGAGATACCTAGGTAGTCATCTGGAGAACTACATGACAGGAAATAGTGCTGCCATCTAGTGCTCTTGCTAATGTATAGCACTGTTGCAAAACTGCTGCCATATAGACGCGCACTGCTGAACTTACCTTCCTGATTTTCAACAAAGGATAACAAAAAAACTAAGAAAATTGATAATATAAGTAAATTGGAAAATGGTTTGTTCTCTAAATCATGAAAGAAAATTGTGTTTTATGTCCCTTTAAGCTCCTTTATAGCTGCTCTGAATTTACAGTAAAATAATTACATGAACAATAATCAAAGGGTGTGTCCCATGAACAGCAAAACTTTAATAACAAAATGTCAGTATTAAATGTATTTTGTTTGCATAACTATTTGAAAAGCAGTGCTTAAAGGGACATGAAACCCAAAAATTGATGATTCAGATAGAGCACACAGCTTAAAGCAACTTTCTATTTTACTTCTATTATCAGATCAACAAAGCACTACTGGGAGCTAGCTGAACACATTGCATAAGCCAATGGCAAGAAGCTTATATGTGCAGCCACCCATCAGAAACTACCTCCCAGTAATGCATTGCTGCTTCAACAAAGGATACAAGCACCACAAAGCAAATATGATTATAAAAGTAAATTGGGAAGTTTAAAATTGCATGATCTATCATGAATCTTTTTTTTTTTTTTTACTTTACTGCCCCTTTATCTGTTAAGTAGTTTGTATGTAAAAAAAAAAAATAACATACTTTTCTTGTAACTTAATTCTGAAAATTATGGTTTTTCCAATTCCTGCTAAAAGTGTAAGTGCAGAGTCCACTGCTATATTCCTCACACTAATTGGTTACACACTTTAGTGTCCTATTTAGAACTGTCCCTAACTGGCCTCATCAGATAAAGAAACCTAGGTTACAACAGGGTGATGAACACTGCTTTATGGCCATAAAACTTTACACTTATTTTTTTCAATATTTAAACAACTAATACAACTTTAACATATATATCTGCATACTATTTTGGGGCTAATCTTTGATTAGCAAGAACAATTAGGAGTAGTTATTCATGTACATAACAATAATAAACTATTACAATGCAGCAAGTAATAGCCGGTCCCAGATTAATTCACAACTCACTGTGTGACCTTCGGGAGCGCAGTATCCAATCCAAATAAACTGCCAATCCGGAACGCTTGTACATACTACTAACAAGCAAGACCGGTGGAAAACAGGTATCACTGTGAGTTCAAATATGGGATTGGTAGTTTGAAGAGGAAGCAGTTACATTATATTATAAGACACAAAAATCAAGTTTACAAGTGGAGTCACAAAATTGTGCTTTTGCGAGTGAGATATTTGCGCTCCACTCAGTAATACCAGCGCATGCAAATGTGCACTGGTATTAAAAGTTAAGCGCAATGCGAACGCAACCTCAAGTAGCATTGCATGGATTTTTTGCGCTCACGAGAGCTCGCTTCCATAGGCTACAATGGGAAGTTTGTTGTGATGCCGTAAAACACTGCACAGAACCTAGCGCAAAAGGGTTAAGTTGCATAGCAATGGGCAGCAAATTTTAAATATATATGTGTATGATTATATACATATACAGTATATTAATGTGTTTATATGTGTATATACACATATCTATACTATAATCACGTTTGTAATGAATCCGTCGCCACTTGCGCACGCATCCTCAAAGGAATGCTGGCTGCGGGCGCAGCCAAAATAATCCACCTGGATGCAGTGTAGGCAATCCCAAAGCCTTAAAAAAAACAAGAACAAAAAACACGCAACCGCCCGCAGGAAATAACAAAAAAACACGTAACCGCCTGCAAGAAATAAAATACACCTAACTGGCCGTACGAAATAACAAAAAGACCTAACCGCCTGCATAAAGTATATAAAAAAACCCTAACCTCCTGCACAAAGTATTAACAAACACCCAAACCCCCACATTGCAAAATAATAAAGTAATTAACCCCTAATCTGTAAATAACATAATTAAAATATTAACCCCTAAACCGCCAACCCCCACATCACAATATACCTAATTAACCTATTAACCCCTGAGCCGCCAAACTCCCACATCACAATAAACCTAATTAACTTATTAATTCCTAAACCGCCAACCCCCCACATTGCAAATAACTATTTTAATTACTAAGCTTCCTAACCTAACACCCCCTAAATTAACCCCAATACTAAGTTACAATTAAAATAATAAAAACTAACATTAAATTACAAAAAATAATCTAAAATTAAAAAAAATAATAAACTCTAAAATTACAGAAAAAATAAACAAAATGATAAAAATTTAAAAAAATTCAACCTAATCCCTATGAAAATAAAAAAGCCCCCCCCAAAATAAAAACACCCCCTAAACTAAACTACCAATAGCCCTTAAAAGGGCCTTTTATAGGGCATTGCCCTAAGTTAAACAGCTCTTTTACATTTAAAAAATACTAAGTCCCCCCTAACGGTAAAAAAACCCACCCACCAAACCCCCCAAAATAAAAAAACCTAACACTAATAAAACCTAAACTACCCATTGCCCCTAAAGGGGAATTTGTATGGGCATTGCCTTTAAAAGGGCATTTAGCGCTTTTACTGCCCTTAAAAGAGCAATCAGCTATTTTACAGCCCATTAAAAAACTAAACATAAAAATAAAAAAAAATCCTAAAACTAAGCCCAAATAGGTACTCACCATTCCTGATGTCTGGCGGAGAAGGTCTTCTTCTAGGAGGCTCCATCATCTATTATCTTCATCCGGAGCAAAGGCGGCACGGAGTGGAGGTGCGGAGGTGGCTTCCCCTATGCACGGATCCTCAGCGGCGGTCCTATCAGGGTGCCAGGAATCAGACTGAGACGAGAAGTGCAAAAATAATCACACCTTTATAGCAAAAAATAATAAAAAGTCCACAAGTCAAATAACAAGCCAGGAATCAAAACCAGAGCTGGTAGTCAGACGAGCCGAGTCAGGAGCCAAAGCGAATAGTCAGACGAGCCGAGTCAGGAGCCAAAGTGAGTAGTCAGACAAGCCAGAATCAGGAACAAGGAGAACAGCAGAGTCAGGAACAAGCCAGGGATCAGGAACCAGGAGGGGTGTCAGACAGCCAGGTAATACACTGGAACTCACAAACAGGTCTGAGACAACGCAAGGGCAAAGCATACTGAACAGAGGCACTTTAAATAATAAGTGATGACATCACAATTCTGAGACTGCAACCTGTCTCACACGGATGATGTACACCAGTCTGGCCATAAAAGGGTGTGCAGGAAATGAGCAGCATCACACACTATGCACCAGAGTCACCAAGAGAGGTGAGTAAAATGTCTGCCAGCAGCACATGGCAAACAAAGCAGGGTAAAAACCCTGACAGGTCCTCAGCAGTGGTCTTCAACGGTGGGGGTCCTCAGCGGCGTGAAGGCTCCTATTCATGCAATCGTCCGTTGCACACTGAAAATTGAATGCAAGGTACCCCATATTTATGAGAGCTACTGAAATCTTATTGGCTGATTTGAACATCCAATAGAATTTCAGTAGCTCTAATCCTATTGGCTGATTTCAAAATTTCAGTCAATAGGAATGCAAGGTACCCCAAATTGAATGCAGTAACTTGCATTCAATCTTTAGTGTACGATGGACATCGGATGAAGAGGAGCCTCCACGCCGCCGCAGCCACCATTGAAGGCCCTCCGCTGAGGATCCACGCATCGGGGAAGACAGCTTCGCACCTCCGCTCCGTGCCGTCTTTGTTCCGTATGACTGAGGGCAATGCCCTACAAAAGCCCTTTTAAGGGCTATTGGTAGTTTAGTATTAGATTAGGGGGTTATTTTATTTTTGAGGGGATTTTTATAGGGGTATTAGTTTAGGTTTACATTTTTTATTTTGGATAGCTTTGTTTATTTTTTTCTGTACTTTTACATTTTTTAGTTTGTGTAATTTGTGCTTTGAGGTTGGTAGTTTTTTTGTTTTTTTTAAATAGACTGCCGTCTGGGTAGGCTTATCGCCTAGTTATCACATAAATATATATGTATATAAGCATATACATATATATTTACAGAGAAAATACAGTCCCCATAGACCACAATGTAAAGGCACATTTCAGAGCCATTTTATGCCCTAAAAACTGCTTTGTGCAGTTATTTTTTATTTTTTTTAAAAAGCGACATTTTTTTTTTAAATACGAAGCAACAATACACTTAAATTTGAGGGCAATTGGGCACATTTTTAAAATTTATCTCAGGTTAGCAAGCTTGCGGTTGTAATGCTCGTGGGATATTCCACTACCATACTGAACTTGGCCAGTAGTCTTCTTATCCCGGGGTCAAGCTGGAATGATAGGGAATGTCCCAGAGCAGAGAAAGTTCGCAAGATGAGGTAAGCCGCACTCACCACAGGCAGGATAGGATAGTCTTCAGGGGCAACAGGCAGGGAATTAGAGAACGGCAGTTCAGTGGTAAACCACAAGAAGGGTCAGGCAGGCAAAGGTTTGGCAACGGTAAAGCAGTCCAAAGGTGAACCACTAGAATGGTCAGACAGGCAGGTTTGGCAACACAGAGACAATCCAGAACAATAAGAGTTAATCAAGCAGAGTGGTCAGACAAGCAGAGTTCACCAGCAGTATATCAATCCAGTAGTTTAGGGGTTAACAGAGAGAGTGGTCAGACAAGCAGAGTTCAGCAGCAGTATATCAATCTAGCAGTTTAGGGGTTAACAGGCAGAGTGGTCAGACAAGGAGAGTTCAGCAGCAGTATATCAATCCAGTAATTTAGGGGTTAACAGGCAGAGTGGTCAGACAAGCAGAGTTCAGCAGCAGTATATCAATCCAGTAGTTTAGGGGTTAACAGGCAGAGTGGTCAGACAAGGAGAGTTCAGCAGCAGTATATCAATCCAGTAGTTTAGGGGTTAACAGGCAGAGTGGTCAGATAAACAGAAGTCAGCAACAGAATATCAATCCAGTAATCAACAATCTATCACACCCAGGAGCACACAAAGTAACACCTATCCTTGGGCAGTGATATATTACTGAATGGCAACTTACATAGATGCAGGGTTCGTGCCACAGGATCCCAACCGGCATCAGAGTGGAGAGCTTGTGGCGATGACTTCAGCGCCGCACGCAACAGGAGCCGACACAGCCCCTGACAACGAGCAGGGAAGGAGGTGCCGCGTCCCTAGCAACGGCTAGTGCGTCGCAGCGTGACAGCAGTAGCATTAACTAGCCAATCGTAATGGCTGGTTATTTATTGTACAACGGTAAACGGGTGAATTTGCCCGTTGGCGCGTGATAAATTAACACTCCATTTATAATCTAGCCCAATGTATACAGATTAAAAAATAAAACCAACATTTATGGAAATATTTAAAATATAATCTACAGGTACAAAAACCTTTATCGAAAATGCTTCGGACAGGAAAAGATTTGGATTTCAGGATACTTTGCATGTTTTAATATTTGCATCTGTAAAACAAGACAGTTTGGAGAGGGAATGGGACCAGTTGTAAACAATGATATCTTATGTCATTAAAGGCATACTGAACCCAATTTGTTTCTTCCATTATTCAGATAGAGCAGGCAATTTTAAGCAATTTTCTAATTTACTCCTATTATCAATTTTTCTTTGTTCCTTTGGAATCTTTATTTGAAAAACCAGGAATGAAAGCTTTGGTGCCAGCCCATTTTATATTCAGCTCCTGGGTTGCGCTGGCTGATTGGAGGGCTAAATGTAGCCACCAATCTTCAAGCACTATCCAGGGTGCTAAACCAAAAATGGGCTGGCTACAAAGCTTTCATTCCTGCTTTTTCAGATAAATATAACAAGAGAAAATTAGATTAAAAATTAGAGTAAATTAGAAAGTTGCTTAAAATTGCATTCTCTATCAGAATCATGAAAGAAAATATATGGGTTTAGTATCCCTTTAAGGCAATATTTACATGTTACAATACAGCTTATATATGTAACCTAAACGTCGTTTTATATCATGTTTAATACTATTGTAATGATAGTTCAGTGATGCAATCAGAAAGGTAATAGTTGTTGTTTTAAATAAATAAAATATACACTATTACCCCCCACACATAAGAATACATTGGTTATAAAGGCCACAGCATTATTTATTAACAAACATAACATACTATTATTTTTTATATATATGTTTGTATTGAGGTTTTAATCTTGGCATATAAAGGGTCTATTACAGCAGAGCATAATTACATTACAGCATCTAACATACTTGATATGTTACACATTATTGAAGAGTTAAAGGGACAGTCTAGTCAAAATTAAACTTTGATGATTCAGATAGGGCATGCAATTACTCATAGCTCAGAGCATTTTAAAAGTTTTGCACAGTTAGACAGCATTAGTTCATGTGTGTCATATAAACAACATTGTGCTCACTCCCGTGGAGTTATTTAGGATACTGCACTGATTGGCTAAACTGCATGTCTGTCAAAAGCACTGAGATAAGGGGGCAGTCTGCAGAGGCTTAGGTACAAGGTAATAACAGAGGTAAAACATATATTATTATAACTGTGATGGTTCTGCAAAACTGGGGAATGGGTAATAAAGGGATCTTTTTAAGCAATAAAAGTTCTGGTGTAGACTGTCCCTTTAAAGAGGTTTAACTGCTGTCAATCTGAATTGTACAACAGGTAAAAACCATGCCATTCAAACTGTAAACATTCCAATGAACTCCAATGAGCTCAGGAGGCCACTATTGGACCTCATACACGGCTAGATTACGAGTTTTGCGTTATGAGCGGTGCGGTGCTAACTTGCATGTTATTGTCTCCGCTCACTTACCTACAGCGCTGGTATTACAGGTTTTCCTAAACCCGGCATTATTAGGCAAGAAGTGAGCGTAGAGCAAAATTGTGCTCCATACCGCACTCCAATACCAGCGCTGCTTAAAGGGACACTGAACCCAAATTTTTTCTTTCATGATTCAGATAGAGCATGCAATTTTAAGCAACTTTCCACTTTACTCCTATCATCCATTTTTCTTCGTTCTCTTGCTATCTTTATTTGAAAAATAATTCATCTTAGCTAAGGAGCCAGCAAATGTTTAGTTCAGAACCATGGACAGCACTTGTTTATTGGTGCTGTCCAATCAGCAAGGACAACCCAGGTTGTTCACCAAAAATGGGCCTGCATCTAAACTTACATTTTTGCTTTTCAAATAAACATACCAAGAGAATAAAGAACAGTAAATTAGAAAGTTGCTTAAAATTCCATGTTCTATCTGAATCACGAAAGAAAAAATTTGAGTTCAGTGTCCCTTTAAGTCAGCGGTGAGCTGGTTGTACGTGCTCGTGCACGATTTCCCCATAGACATCAATGGGGAGAGCCGGCTGAAAAAAAGCCTAACACCTGCAATAAAGCAGCGTAAAGCTCCGTAACGCAGCCCCATTGATTCCTACGGGGAAACTAAATTTATGTTTACACCTAACACCCTAACATGAACCCTAAGTCTAAACACCCCAAATCTTATACTTATTAACCCCTAATCTGCCGTCACCGACACCTACATTATACTTATTAACCCCTTATCTGCTGCCCCCAACATCGCTGACACCTACATTATATTTATTAACCCCTAATCTCCCGCCCCCAATGTCGCCACAACCTACCTACACTTATTAACCCCTAATCTGCAGCACCAACATAGCCGCCACTATAATAGACATATTAACCCCTAAACCGCTGCACTCCCGCATCCCAAACCCTAGTTAAATATTATTAACCCTTAATCTGCTGCCCCTAACATCACCACCTACCTACATTTATTAACCCTTAATCTGCCGCCCCAACGCCGCCACTATACTAAATTTATTAACCCCTAAACCTAAGTCTAACCCTAACCCTAACACCCCCTAACTTAAATATAATTCAAATAAATCTAAATAAAAATTGCTATCATTACCTAAATAATTCCTATTTAAAACTAAATATTTACCTTATTTTAACTAGGCAGAATAGTTACTAAATAGTTATTAACATTTTACCAGCTACCTAGCTAAAATAAATACAAATTTACCTGTAAAATAAAACCTAACCTGTCTTACACTAACACCTAACCTTACACTACAATTAAATAAATTACATAAATTAAATACAATTACCTAAATTACAAAAAGACAAAAACTAAATTACACAAAATAAAAGACTTCTCCCCGCTTTGTTGAGGACTTCTTGCCTCTTCGCTTAGGACTTCTCCCGGCTTCGTTGAGGATGGATGTCCGATCTTCAAAACTGTAAGTGGATCTTCAGGGGTTAGTGTTAGGTTTTTTAAGGGTTTATTGGGTGGGTTTTAGTTTTAGATTAGAGTTTGGGCAGCAATAGAGCTAAATGCCCTTTAAGGGCAATGCCCATCCAAATGCCCTTTTCAGGGAAATGGGGAGCTTAGGTTTTTTTAGTTAGGTTTTTATTTGGGGAGTTTGGTTGTGTGGGTGGTGGGTTTTACTGTTGGAGGGTGTTTGTATTTTTTTTTACAGGTAAAAGAGCTGATTTCTTTGGGGCAATGCCCCGCAAAAGGCCCTTTTAAGGGCTATTGGTAGTTTAGTTTAGGCTAGGGTTTTTTTTTATTTTGGGGGGGCTTTTTTATTTTGATAGGACTATTAGATTAGGTGCAATTGGTTTAAATATCTGATAATGTCTTTTTTTATTTTGTGTAATTTAGTGGGGGTTTTTGTAATTTAGGTAATTGTATTTAATTTAGGTAATTTATTTAATTGTAGTGTAAGGTTAGGTGTTAGTGTAACTCAGGTTAGGTTTTATATTACAGGAAAATTTGTATTTATTTTAGCTAGGTAGTTAGTAAATAGTTAATAACTATTTAGTAACTAGTCTACCTAGTTAAAATAAATACAAACTTGCCTGTGAAATAAAAATAAACCCTAACGCCTAGATTTAGAGTTCTGCGTTAGCCGTCAAAACCAGCGTTAGGGGCTCCTAACGCTGGTTTTGTGCTACCGCTGGTATTTAGAGTCGTGTAGGTAAAGGTGTAACGCTCACTTTGCAGCCGCGACTTTTCCATACCGCAGATCCCCCTACGTCATTTGCGTATCCTATCTTTTCAATGGGATCTTTCTAACGCTGGTATTTAGAGACTTGGCTGAAGTGAGCGTTAGAAATCTAACGACAAGACTCTAGCCGCAGAGAAAAGCCAGGAGTTAAGAGCTTTCTGGGCTAACGCCGGTTCATAAAGCTCTTAACTACTGTGCTCTAAAGTCCACTAACACCCATAAACTACCTATGTACCCCTAAACCGAGGTCCCCCCACATCGCCGCCACTCTAATAAAATGTTTTAACCCCTAATCTGCCGACAGCACACCGCCGCAACCTACATTATCCCTATGTACCCCTAATCTGCTGCCCCTAACACCGCCGACCCCTATATTATAATTATTAACCCCTAATCTGCCGCCCCCAACATCGCCGCCACCTACCTACAATTATTAACCCCTAATCTGCCGCCCGGACCTCACCGCTACTATAATAAAGTTATTAACCCCTAATCCGCCTCACTCCCGCCTCAAAAACCCTATAATAAATAGTATTAACCCCTAATCTGCCCTCCCTAACATCACCGACACCTAACTTCAAGTATTAACCCCTAATCTGCCGACCGGACCTCGCCGCTACTCTAATAAATGTATTAACCCCTAAAGCTAAGTCTAACCCTAACCCTAACACCCCCCTAAGTTAAATATAATTTTTATCTAACAAAATAAATTATTTCTTATTAAATAAATTATTCCTATTTAAAGCTAAATACTTACCTGTAAAATAAACCCTAATATAGCTACAATATAAATAATAATTATATTGTAGCTATTTTAGGATTAATATTTATTTTACAGGCAACTTTGTATTTATTTTAACCAGGTACAATAGCTATTAAATAGTTAATAACTATTTAATATCTACCTAGTTAAAATAATTACAAAATTACCTGTAAAATAAATCCTAACCTAAGTTACAATTAAACCTAACACTACACTATCAATAAATTAATTAAATAAAATACCTACAAGTATCTACAATTAAACCTAACACTACACTATCAATAAATTAATTAAATAAAATACCTACAAATAAATACAATTAAATAAACTAACTAAAGAAAAAATAAAAAAAGAACTAAGTTACAAAAAATAAAAAAATAATTTACAAACATTATAAAAATATTACAACAATTTTAAGCTAATTACACCTACTCTAAGCCCCCTAATAAAATAACAAAGCCCCCCAAAATAAAAAAATGCCCTACCCTATTCTAAAATAAAAATTGAAAAGCTCTTTTACCTTACCAGCCCTTAAAAGGGCCTTTTGCGGGGCATTCCCCAAAGAATTCTGCTCTTTTGCCTGTAAAAAACAAACAAACAATAACCAACCCCAACCCACCACCACATACCCCTAATCTAACCCAAACCCCCCTTAAATAAACCTAACACTAAGCCCCTGAAGATCTCCCTACCTTGTCTTCACCACACCGGGTATCACCGATCCGTCCAGAAGAGGGTCCGAAGTCTTCATCCAAACCCAAGCGGGGGCTGAAGAGGTCCATCATCCAGCTGAAGTCTTGATCCAAGTGGGGGCTGAAGAGTTCCACCATCCGGCTGAAGTCTTGATCCAAGCGGGGGCTGAAGAGGTCCATCATCCGGCTGAAGTCTTCTATCAAGCGGCATCTTCAATCTTCTTTCTTCCGGCTCTATCTTCATTCTGACGACGCGGAACATCCATCCTGGCCGACGACTTCCCGACGAATGACGGTTCCTTTAAGGGACGTCATCCAAGATGGCGTCCCTCGAATTCCGATTGGCTGATAGGATTCTATTCTGTTCCGATCAGCCAATAGAATGCAAGCTCAATCTGATTGGCTGATTGGATCAGCCAATCGGATTGAAATTGAATCTGATTGGCTGATTCCAACACTGTAATAATGAAAGAAAAAAAATTAAAAGGGTGCACCTGTGACACATTAATAGCTAACAAGGAAAATTATTTTGTTAGGAACCCATATAATAGCATATTGTATTATCATAATATTACCATATAATAGCAAATTGTTTATCATAGTGCATCGTAACTTAAGCCTATCCTCTAAATTCATCAACCCAGCCACCCTATGAGCAGCCCCACCTTTTGTGTATAAGTTACTAGTATAATTTTTGCACTATGGCCCACAGCTGGGATCACACCCAGGATAACCAGCCCCTTACCCCCTCATATCCCCAAGTGAATATTTTTTTTATATTATTTTTTATTTATTTATTTTTAATGATCTCCTCCTTTCTGTTATTTATCCCCTATGTATCTTTACGGTACTCCAGCCCCTTTAAGCCCTCTCCCGGGCTCCACCCCTTAACCCAGCCTGACCCTTTTCACTTGGCCTTTCCTTGGGGTCAAATACCCCTCTGCTACATGGTTAGCCCTGTAGCTGCCTTTATTTGCATTTTAGAAACAAAAAAACAAACCAAAGACGCAGGGAGAGAGGATTGTGACTTACTGGCAGGGAAAAATAGTTTTTTTTTTTTTTTTTTTTAAAAATCAATAAAAAAAAGTCTGTACTTTGGAGTTCCAGATTTGGGGATTTGTATCTGTACAGGAAGTATTGGTACGCTTGCATTTTAAGACAGAAACTCAAAAAAGACAGACAGGAGTTTGCCAAATTGCATATTGACAAGCGACAGTCCTCTGGAAGTATGTTCTATGGACAGCTGAAACAGAACTAGAGCTTTTTGGCAAATCACAACAACTCCATGTTTATAGAAGAAAAAAAAAAGCTTTCAAAGAAAAGAACACATCCCTGAACCATGGAGGATCCTCGGTGATGTTCTGGAGTTGCTTTGCTGCCTCTGGCACTGGGTACCTAGAATCTGTGCAGGGCACAATGAAATCAGAAGACTATCAAGGCATTCTGGTGTGAATTGTACTGCCCAGTGCAGAAATCTGTGTTTTAGTTACAGGTCATGGGTCCTCCAGCAGGATAATGACCCCGAAACACACCTCGAAAAGCACCCAACAACAGTCTTAATTTCGTTGACTAAAATGAGTATAAAACTAAAGAAATTCTAATGACTAAAATACGACTAAAACTAAAATGGTATTTTAGTCAAAAGACTAAATCGAAATTTGCCGTCAAAATTAACACTGCCCAAAAATGGATGAGAAGAAAACATTGGATCGTTCCAAAGTGGCCTTCTGTGAGTCTAGATCTGAATTCCATTGAATATCTGTGGAAAGAGCTGAAACTTGCAGTTTGGAAAAGGCACCCATCAAACCTGAGAAAACCTGGAGCAGTTTGCTCAAGAAGAGTGGGACAAAATACAAGTCAAAAAGTGTAGACATCTTATTCAGAGCTACAGAAAGCACTTGATTGCAGTTATTGTCTCCAAAGGCCGTACTATGAAAAATTAGGTTAAGAGTACCATTCTCATTTGTTTTACTGTTTAAAATAATGTCATAAATCAATGATATATATTAGTTACACTTTGTGCGTATTAATTTACAAGTGAGAAGGTGAATACTTATATACACAGCAAAAACGGGAGAATGAGAGGCAGTAGAAATATAGAGTTATCTCACAAATAAATATAAAGTTCAAACATTATTAAAAGAAATTTATAGATATAATATAAGACCATCTTGTCTATCTCAAATACACTAGTACTGGGGTATGGCAGTTATTCATGAAACTGAAAACTAATAATCTCAGACATCTAGGTCTTCATAAAAGATTCCCTCTATTATTGAGGCACCAAGTGCAGTTCTAAAACTCTGCTATATGAATAGGGCAGACCTACCCCACACCAGCTCTCCAAAGCTCATGTCCCAGTAGAACAGAAAACTGTTCTGGTCAGTCACAAAAATAAATTCCAGTGAGTCTCCTAATATTGGGCTTCAACTGTGGTGTCATCATATTCCCTCTAGGTTGCCTGAACAAAGACTTAGTGTTCTGAAAACGTAGTCGCCAATTCTTGGTCTTGCGTTTAAGGCCCTTCACCCCTGATCTCACAGGAGCAAACAAGTCTCTCGGTCACCACCAGATCACTTGTGCAGTCTCCTAGTTGAATCACAATTCACTCACAAGGGTCGGCCGCATCCCTCATAGTATCGGTCGGGAGATGAGATGGTATGTCTTCATGTGAACATAGGTTTAATATGAAATTAGCCCTTACTAGCTCTATATAATATACCATAGGCCTCTGACTCTCATGATTGCTTTTCCACACAGGCATCTCCTTTTCAAAGTCTGTTAGTAGGAGGTTTAGCTTTAAAAAGACATCTTCCATATTAAATAGTATAGAGTGGTCAAGAGTAGCAATTTGGTTCTGGCGGCTTCACCCAGCAATCTGGGTACGTCATGCGTCAGCCAAGGTCCCAGGGACAACATTGAATCATACTTTGTTTCCTATATTTTATTTTATCTGTCTGTAAAATATAGTATATTACTATGGTTATAACCTAATATTGTAAAGTGTTTTTGACCTTCAATAAAGATAATTAAAATTAATAAATAAATATATAAATAAAATCCAAACCAATCTAAAAAATAAAAAATGCAAATATAACCATTAATGCCAGCTTCTTATATTCTGTACATTAATATAAAATTGTTGAATTAATGTTCTCATTTCAATTTCCCTAGGAAGTAATTGGACTTTGCAACTATTAGGCGACATGGTAAAATGTGTTTACTATAAAGACATGCCACCAACGATTCCATTGATAGAAGTAGGAGCTCCAGACAAATTTGAGGTTTGTGTTGGGTAAGGAATTATGAATACAGTGTGTGAACCAGAAAATCACTTTATTTATTTAGGGCTAGAATAAGAGTGGAGCGCTATTTTGCGTTCCTGCTTGCAGATTAACTTTGCGTGCGTCAGGTTGCGCTTGTATTACAAGTTGAAAGTAAAAGGTTAGCACGCAAATGAAAACCTGACGCACACAAAAAGTTGAACTTTGAATATTGCAACCGCATTAAAGTGACATAATACTCATATGCTAAATCACTTGAAACTGATGCAGTATAACTGTAAAAAGCTGACAGGAAAATATCACCTGAGCAACTCTATGTAAAAAGGGAAGATATTTTACCTCACAACTTCCTCAGCTCAGCAGAGTAAGTTCTGTGTAAAAAGTTATACTCAGCTTCTGCCCAGCTGCAGAAAAAAAAAAATGAAAAATGAAGAAATGAACAGCAGCCAATCAGCATCAACAGTGTTGAGGTCATGAACTCTTTTACTGTGATCTCATGAGATTTGACTTAACTCTCATGAGATTTCATAGTAAACTTCCTTAAACTGAATAGGGAAATAAGATAAGTGTTCACGAAGCTCACTCCCTAAGCTGTCCCGGGACAGACATACTGATTTGCTGCTTAGAAGTCCTTTACAATGGGATGTGGCTACTGTGGAACTTTTGAGGTAAAATATCTTTCTTTTTTACATAGAGATGTTCAGGTGATATTTTATAGTCAGCTTTTTACAGCTATGCTGCATCACTTTCAAGTATTTCAACATTTGGGTATCATGGCCCTTTAAGGTATTCTCCCATAGACTGCAAAAAAAAAAAAAAAAGACTCATACTCGTAGCTAACTTGACCGCATTTATTCAAGAGCGCTAACCCAAGATGAATTATGAATATTTCACATTCCAAAGTTCTTCACATAGAAGAATATGTTCTATGTATTCTTAAATATATATAAATATATATATATATATATATATGTATTTGTTTAAATATATATCTACATTACATATACAGATACTATATATATATATATATATATATATATATATATATAAATAAACTCCAGGGGAGCGCTCTGACATTCACATTCAGAGGCCCATTTATCAAGCTCCGTATGGAGCTTGTGGGCCCGTGTTTCTGCCGAGTCTTCAGACTCACCAGAAACACCAGTTATGAAGCAGCGGTCTGAGCAGGCGGACAGAGATCGCCGGAATTCAACCCGATCGAGTACGATCAAGTTGATTGACACCTCCCTGCTGGCGGCCCATTGGCTGCGAGTCTGCAGGGGGCAGCGTTGCACCAGCAGCTCTTGTAAGCTGCTGGTGCAATGCTGAATACGGAGAGCGTATTGCTCTCCGCATTCAGCGAGGTCTTGCGGACCTGATCCGCACTGTCAGATCAGGTCCGCAAGACCTTTGATAATTCGGCCTCTCAGTGTGGCTGTAATGGCTTACCCCAGTGATCTTGACGCAAGGTACACACCCCCTCTGACGTCACGATGACTGGACTGTGTTTTTGGTGCGGGAGAGCGGCGGTTTAGGGGGTTAATATTTTTATTTTAGTGGCGACAATGTCAGGGAGCGGCAGGATAGGGGTTAATGCATTTTTTAAGTGGTGGCGATGTCGGGAGTGGCAGATTAGGGGTTAATAATTTTTATTATAGTGTTTGCGATGCGGGAGGGCCTCGGTTTAGGGGTTAATAGGTAGTTTATGGGTGTTAGTGTACTTTGTAACACTTTAGTTATGAGTTGTATGCTACAGCTTTGTAACGTAAAACTCATGAAAACTACTGACTTTAGATTGCGGTACGGATCTTGTCATTCTAGGCTGTACCGCTCACTTTTGGGCCTCACAGCAAAACTTGTAATACCGGCGCTATGGAAGTCCCATTGAAAAAGGACTTTTTTAAAAGTGCGGTACTGACGTTTCATGATGGCCAAAAAATTGTGCGGTACACCTATACCTACAAGAATCGTAATAGCAGCGTTAGGGAAAAAGTATCGTCATGGGCCATAACAATGCTTTTTCACTCATAACGCCGAACTCGTAATCTGGTTGAATATAAATACATGGAAAAGTACAGTTACACTAATATAACACTAACAGTCTGCTAAAAATGATTATGATAGATAGTATAAGGGGGTTGAACTAAAAAAGGACTGCAAAGGGCTTTAAGATATGTGAACCCTTTGGAATTAGCTAAAAAACAAAACAAATATTGTATTTCATGTCTTTATTGAACACATCCCATTAAACATTCACAGTGTTGTGGAAAAAAGTAAGTGAACACTTGGATTTAATAGCTAGTTGATCCTTCTTTGACAGCAATAACCTCAAGCAAGTGTTTCCAGTAGCTGCAGATTAAACTTGTACAACGTTTAGGTGGAGTTTTGGTCCACTCTTTCTTACAGAACTGCTTCAGCTTAGCCAAATTCTTAGGATGTTTGGTGTGAGCAGCGCTCTTAAGGTTATTACACATCATCTCTATGGGGTTAAGGTCTGGTCTCTCTAAGTTGATTCTGTAGTGGATTTACTTCAATGTATAGGATAATTGTCCTGCTGCATCACCCAGCTTCTACTAAGCTTCAGCTGGCACACAGCCACCCTGATATTATCCTCTAGGATATCTTGATAATCTTGAGAATCCATTTTTCCCTTGATGGTGGCAAGTGGTCCAGGCTCAAAGCAGCTCCAAATTATGATGTTCCCTCCAGCGTACTTAAAGTGAACGTAAAGTTGAGCTTATTAGCTCAAGTTATACTAATCGTTGGCAGCATCTTTATTTTTTAAAAAGTACAGCACTAGGCAGTATTTGGTATTTGGGGTTAAAGTTGGTAGGAGTGGGGTGTTAGAAAAAATGGCACTGGAAAGTGCCTTTCTATTGCGATCAATGGGAACTATGTGAACAGTAGTGGACTGGTGCAGTAAAGAAGCGATCCACCACCGCCTTAAAATAGAACATAGGCATCCAACAGAAAACACACCCAGCCCGCAAGTAACAGCAGACTGATAAAATATAAAGCTTTATTTCTTCAAAGTAGTGCTGTAGCAATGCTGTCACAACAGAGACACACTCTTAGTTAAACAGGCAGCTGACATAGTCAAATGCATTTCGTTTGTAACATAATAACTTTCTCAATGACCATTTAATAATATCTATTTAAAATACTTAGAACATACTTAGAACATATTCCCCTATGTGAAGAACATTGGAATGTGCAATATTTACAGTAAGTGCCATTATTAAATAGTAATATTGAATATAAATGATTTCTCATATTTGACTGCAAAGGGCATCAATGCTGATGTCTTTTCTCGTTTGTTCATCTACCTCCACAGGATAGTAGCAGCCTAAATAGTAGACATGTGCACGGCTAAAAAATTCGGTTAGTTTTCGGTTCGGATCGATTCGGACTTTTCGAATTTCGGTTCGGATTGAATCGGATTCGGCAAAATTTGAATAAATTCGTTTCGGATTTATTCGGATCCGAATAAATTCGTTTCGGATTTATTCGGATTCGGCTGAGTTCGGTTCTATTCGGTTCCGAAATTCGGTATGTTTTAGTACACTAAGTCAATAACACCCATAAACTACCTATGAACCACTAAACCGAGGACCCCCACATCGCAAACCCTATAATAACATTATTTAACCCCTAATCTGCCGATCGGATATCGCCGCAACCTACATTATAACTATTAACCCCTAATCTGCTGTCCCTAACATCGCCGACCCCTACATTATAGTTATTAACCCCTAATCTGCCCCCCCCCCCAACGTCGCCGTAATCTAACTACAAGTATTAACCCCTAATCTGCCGACCCGATATCGCCGCCGCCTACATTATAGCTTTTAACCCCTAATCTTCTGTCCCTAACATCGCCGACCCCTACATTATAGTTATTAACCCCTAATCTGCCCCCCCAACGTCGCCGCAATCTAACTACAAGTATTAACCCCTAATCTGCCGACCCGATATCGCTGCCGCCTACATTATAGCTATTAACCCCTAATCTGCTGTCCCTAACATCGCCGACCCCTACATTATAGTTATTAACCCCTAATCTGCCCCCCCAACGTCGCTGCAATCTAACTTCAAGTATTAACCCCTAATCTGCTGACCCGAAATCGCCGCCTACATTATAGCTATTAACCCCTAATCTGCTGTCCCTAACACCGCCGACCCCTACATTATAGTTATTAACCCCTAATCTCCCCCCCCAACGTCGCCGCAATCTAACTACAAGTATTAACCCCTAATCTGCCGACCCGATATCGCCGCCGCCTACATTATAGCTATTAACCCCTAATCTGCTGTCCCTAACACCGCCGACCCCTACATTATAGTTATTAACCCCTAATCTGCCCCCCCCACGTCGCCACAATCTAACTACAAGTATTAACCCCTAATCTGCCGACCGCAAATCGCCGCCACTATAATAAATGTATTAACCCCTTAACCGCCGCACTCCCGCCTTGCAAACACTATAATACATTTTATTAACCCCTAATCTGCCCTCCCTAACATCGCCGCCACCTACCTACAATTATTAACCCCTAATCTCCCGCCCCCAACGTCGCCGCTATAATAAGGTTATTAACCCCTAAACCTAAGTCTAACACTAACACCCCCTAACTTAAATATAATTTAAATAAAACGAAATAAATTTACTATAGTTAAATAAATTAATCCTATTTAAAACTAAATACTTACCTGTAAAATAAACCCTAATATAGCTACAATATAACTAATAGTTACATTGTAGCTATTTTAGCATTTATATTTATTTTACAGGCAACTTTGTATTTATTTTAACTAGGTACAATAGTTATTAAATAGTTAATAACT